>NC_041233.1:57184497-57224088 GCF_002837175.3 Physeter macrocephalus
AATATGGATTAATGTAACATTATGTTACATAAAAGATGCCAGTCATAAAAGACTACATCATATGTGATTCCATTTGTATGAAATATTTAAAAAAGGCAACTCTATACAGACAGAAAGTGGATTAGTGGTTGCCTAGGGCGTGGAGTGGGGACGGGAGTGCAGGTGGTTGGGAATGAGAAGTGACTGCTAATGGGTATGTGATCTCTTTTTGGAGTGACAAAAATGTTCTAAAGTTAGATTGTGGTGATGATTGCACAACTCTGTGCATATACTAAAAAATACTGTAGGGCTTCCCTGGTGGCGCAGTGGTTGCGCGTCTGCCTGCCGATGCAGGGGAACCGGGTTCGCGCCCCGGTCTGGGAGGATCCCACATGCCGCGGAGCGGCTGGGCCCCGTGAGCCATGGCCGCTGAGCCTGCGCGTCCGGAGCCTGTGCTCTGCAACGGGAGAGGCCACAGCAGAGGGAGGCCCGCATACCACAAAAAATAAATAAATAAATAAATAAATAAATAAATAAATAAATAAAAAATACTGTACACTTTGGGTGAAATGAATGATATGTGACTTTTATCTTAATAAAGATACTAAGAAAAATACTCCATGTGAAATAACCTCCATTTGATGCAATGTAACATTTTAAAATGGGGTCAAACACCTTTGGAAATAAATTAATGAATATAAGAGCAAACAAAAATTTAAAAACATACATAAAATATTATACTGGGGTTTTCAGTTCATTTTAGCATACCTAGAAGCAAGTGCTCTGTCATGCTTTTTTTGAACAGTATGAAGAAATAACATTTAGCAAAACTACTGAGAATAAACGAAACTGTTTAATAAAACGACACCTGAGTAGGCCGACAGTTCTGGATTATTTCCTGCCATTTTCCATGTATCCTGGCAACCAAGTCTTTTACCTTAAAAATATCAACAAGGGGAAAAGGGATCAGAGCAAAACAATTTAATGCTTGATACAAAAGACCTGATAGCTGTGACAGACCCACACCCAACAACTCAATGTGGTTTCTGTTAAGAATGAGAGAATAAACTCCTCAACTTCTGGAGGGGCTTTCAAGTCACAGTGATTACTAAGACCTTCCTTCATCACCATATCTAAAATACTGAATGCTTAGGACTCCATTTTCCCATTAGTTACTAAAGATCATCCAGAAAAACATACTCCTTGCCTTCAAGACACTTATATTTTCAACTTGCTGTCTTTTGAACACCCACAAAGGGAAGCTGAAGAGTGGCCTTTGTTACAGGACCCAAAGCTTTGGCTGTTCCCTGCCTTCCAAGTTCTATTTGAAAGACTCAAGGCCACAAAAAAGGGTTGTCGTTTGTTCCTTTTCACACTATTAGGAGATCCAAAATTCAATGTTAAGCCTCTCTAGGTTTTTGCAAAGTACAGTGGACTCTTGAACAATGTGGGGGTTAGTGGTGCCAAGCCCCCGCACAGCAGAAAATCATACTGCTCTCTCTGCCTCAAAAACAAAGAAAGTGATAAATGACTCACCCAAGGGCAGGAAGCTGAAACGGTTTGAACAGAATCAGTACTCAAATCCGTGTTGTTCAAAGGTAGACTACACTATGAATCCTCTTTAAATACCTGATCTATTCCTATATTTGGAAGTTTAGTAAGTCTCTGTGTGAAACTCCTAGCACACTAGAGATTCTCAGTTAGTTCCTGGACATAATTGCTTGAAAAAATGCTTTGGTTTTTTTCTCGTTTTTTTTTTTTTTTGCTGTATGCGGGCCTCTCACTGTTGTGGCCTCTCCCGTTGCGAGGCTCTGGACGCACAGGCTCTGGACGCGCAGGCTCAGCGGCCATGGCTCACGGGCCCAGCCTCCCCGCGGCATGTGGGATCTTCCCGGACTGGGGCATGAACCCGTGTCCCCTGCATCGGCAGGCGGACTCTCAACCACTGCGCCACCAGGGAAGCCCCCCCAAAATGTTTTATTTAATTAAATTAATTTATTTATTTGGTCATGCCACATGGCATGTGGGATCTTAGTTCCCTGACCAGGGATCGCACCCATGCCCTCTGCAGTAGATGTGCAGAGTCTTAACCACTAGACTGCCAGGGAAGTCCCAATAAAATGTTTTAAACAGGTCAGGAATTTTATAGTTGCTTTAAGTTTATAAAGAAATTTCAAGGTCTGCTTTTTTCTCCATTTAGAGTTCAGCAGATTCAGTTTCTCTAAAACAATCAACACCTTTTCTACCAGAGGCTTGTGGAGAGGCATGCAATTCATCTTTTTCAGCAGGACCATCCCCTGAAAGCAACTGCCACAGACCTCTGTGTCATTCTGTGCTCTAAGTAAGAGGAGCCCTGGCACCAGTCTATGCCCAGCCTCTTGGCTTTACGAAACAAAAACCTTGGGTGGTCCCCCTTAGCATGTCTGTCAGCAGTAGCCACTACCACCAAGTTCTATGGGCCAGTAACTCTAGTTAATGTTCAAAAGAATGTGCTTCTGAAACTACAGTTTCCACTCTAGGGCAAAGAGCTATCCCCTACATGTATTTGAAAATCTGCAATCTGATACAATTTCATTAGTCGCTCATTTTTGTATTTAACTTAAATCTATTAAAATAAATACAGATACTAAATCTAAATGGGCATTGTTGAAATATCTAACCTTTACAGCTAATTAATGTAAAATATAAAGTTACAAAGCTGAAACCTCACATTCGGTGACTATCCAAACACAAATAGCAAGAATGGATCGGCTCTACACTACAAAAGCTAAAAGATGATTTAGAATAAAAAAAATCCTTAGAAGAAAACGTTTCCAAAAAAACCTGTTATGTTTCAGGAAAAATCGTCAAATTGTTTTATTAATACCAAAGTTGCTTTCCTAACTCCATACTCATATATTCAGCTTTTCTATTCAGCTTGTCTTAAAATGTATTTGCTTTGAGATTTTTCCCCCCCTTTACGTTCAATCTAGCTAGAAGTACTTAGTAGAAGTTAATTTGTTATTAAAGGAGAAAGTCATATTTCTTTTTTTTTTTTTTGCTGTATGCGGGCCCCTCACTGTTGTGGCCTCTCCCGTTGCGGAGCACAGGCTCCAGACGCGCAGGCTTAGCGGCCATGGCTCACGGGCCCAGTCGCTCCTCGGCATGTAGGATCTTCCCGGACCGGGGCACGGACCGTATCCCCTGCACTGGCAGGCGGACTCTCAACCACTGCGCCACCAGGGAAGCCCGAGAAAGTCATATTTCTAATCTTATATGTTCCTTCTTAAAGAGAGGCTTATATGCTTTTCTTACTCAAGTATCAACAAAACCAACGTTAAATAAACAAAAAACTAACAATAAGAAAAACACACTTACCTTAGTTCTATAAAACAGTCTTGCATCTTCCCTAATATCACACTTAACATGCTTTTCTAAAGCCCCACAGAGGTGCACAAAGTGTTTCTGTGTAAAACAAATGCAAGGAATGAAAACAACTCTGAAGCATTACAAATTAACAAAGAAAAGATCATGTAGCTAGAACAGCTAACAATCATTTTAAAAAATCTACCTTAGCAATTTCTGATATTAACCATCCAACATAATAGCAGCCATATCAGTAAAAAGCACTAACTGCCACAACAATAAGACTGTTATAGTTTATTGCTAGTTAATGCATAAAATATACACAAAAATAAAGGTTGTTTTGCTATGTATTAAGGCACATTAATGAAAATTAACCCTAGAATTCAGACTGTGAAGTAGTGCCTAGAAATTTAAGAGTCTTTCCATTAACACATTCTCCAATGAAATATTCAAGTAACAGCTAACCTATTTTTTTCTCCATGAACAAAAGGAGGTTTAGTGGTAGTTCCTTGAAAAATTAAGTGTCTTAAGTTTTAGAAGTGTAGAGTCCAAAACAGTCACACTCATATATATATATATATATATATACTAAGGTTGAATATACTAAGGTGAGAATGTAAATGGACATTTTTTGGAAGGGAAATGTGATAACAACCATTTTAAAATAATTAAAATTTGAAAAATTTATAACCTTTGATCTAGCATTTCTACTTCTAGGAATTTACCCTACAGAAATGCTTCCAAAGGTTCATGTTAGCACTGTGTGTGATCACACAGAAAGGAATGTTCATCAATAAAGGTTTTAAAATACTACAGTTATTAGATAGACGTGCCAGTAATTACAGTGGGGGAAAAAGAAAGACAAGCTGCAAATAATATGAATAACATGACCTCATTAAAAAAATAATTATGTTAGTATATGCATAAATTATGGAGAAATTTATAGGAGGGCACTGGATTATAAAGTCTTTCACTTTCTACCTTATATGGTTTTATAATAATTGAATTTTAAAGCAATAATCATTGATTGTTTTCTAATCAGAAAAAAATAATTAAAAAATGTAAAGACCACATATAAGAACAGATAGATGACTATGTTAGGTTCCAATCAGGAGAGCAAACATAGTTCTATGTACAGCAGTGTTTATAAAAAGACATGAACCAGTCTTGTGTCCTTCTGATCATGCCTAAGGAGATACAAAGTTTTAAACAGGGGTTGGATTACCTAAGGTGTGAAACATGAAGAATTAAACAAGAACTTTCCCCAGGAGTATGGAACATGATAGGATAGGAAGAATAAAATAATTCAAAATGAAAATCTTAACATGGGGCGATAATTTAGAAATGCATATCTGAAGTAGCCTGACTTACCATCAGTTTAATTTTGAAGGCAAACATTATTTCTAAAGAAAAAGGAAGTGGAGTCGGAGCAGAGATGGGAAGAAACCAGCTAAGAGCTAGCTCATTTGGTATTTGGTGATCTTGATATCTTATTAATGTATTACACTACTGCCAAGTTATCACAGTTAAGTTCCACTCCAGTAAACAGAACATGTGTAGACAAATAATTTTTGTCAGTGACATGGCTGCAAGGTTACTATTACTTCTCTCTTTCCAGTGTAGACTGGGATTTCTATAGTGAATCCAAAGGTAACTTGATAAAAGTTATTTTATTAAGTTTTCTCCTATATAAAGAATGTTCATTTATTCCATCAATAGTGACACTTATTAAAAACAATAAACAGTAAAAAATACCTACCCGTTGTCCAGAAGAAAAAGAGTTAGAACAACTAACTTCACCGACTAAATGAAGAAGAATGTAGGTCAGGTAATATGCCTGGTAGAGAAATGAATAAAATCAACACCCATGAATTAGCTAGAATACATGTCATCCCAGTTTATACATTAGGAAAGCTGCCTAGGAAGGATTAAGGATTTGCTAAAGTTAACTGAGCTGGTTAGTAAGGAAAAGCCAAGCATTTATCCCAGGTTTCTGATTTCTAACTCAAGTGCATTCCTTTTACCACCTCACGACTGCCCTAGTAAAGGGCGATAAAAAATACTCCCAGTATTAAATTACCAACAACCATCCTTTTACCTCAATCCTCAAGTTAACTGAAGAATTTCATGACAGCAATAAACAAAAATATCATTCACTATATAATTGTGTTTGCTAGAATATATCTAGTCTCTAAACCCAGAAACGTCCATGGTTAGGAAGTTGTCATTGGTTATGCTCATATGTACTCTTTTGAGATGATCTCGCCGTGGATACCTGCTTTTCAAGTTCCAAATGAAGACTATCATCAATAATGCCATTTGGTTGTTCAGCCCTTTTCTTCAAGACCATTTTCTTCAACAAATCTGAAGGCTTCATTTGCACAAGATAGCGATGCAAGACTGATATCTATCAAAACAAAGAGGAGACACTGAATAATACTAGGCAATACACTTGCTCTTTTTTAGGCTATTTTTTTTTTCAGTGTGTCCTCTGTTCATTTTGTCTTCTCTAATTTTGCCCCTTTAGCTTCTTATAGTCCAGTGATATTCACTTAACTTAAAAGTCCCCAATTGGGCTTCCCTGGTGGCGCAGTGGTTGTGCGTCCGCCTGCCGATGCAGGGGAGCCGGGTTCGCGCCCCGGTTTGGGAGGATCCCACGTGCCGCGGAGCGGCTGGGCCCGTGAGCCGTGGCCGCTGGGCCTGCGCGTCCGGAGCCTGTGCTCCGCAACGGGAGAGGCCACAGCAGTGTGAGGCCCGCGTACCACAAAAAAAAAAAAAAAAAAAAAAAAAAAAAAAAGTCCCCAATTGACCCATCAAGGTCATGTGACTTTTCTGTACTATTAAACTTCACTGTAATAAAATGAGAGTAAAAAAAAGTCTCCAATTGCTTAAAAGGGATCTTATTTTATTTTTTTAGCTGTGCCACACAGCTTGCAAGATCTTATTTCTTCGTTCAGGGATTGAACCCAGGCCCCAGCAGTGAAAGCGCTAAGTCCTAACCACTGGCCCACCAGGGAATTCCCTAAAAGGGATATTAAAGATTTAGTACCTGTAATTGAGGATGAAAACTTAAGGAGGAGACCAAATGGCATTACAATAGACATCAAAGGGAGGACTTTCTTTGAGAAATTATTTGAAAGGCAGCAGAGTTGAATCTTCCTCCCCGTGAGTAGCATTACTGAATTCTGAAAAGAATTCTCTTTTTAAAAATAAATTTATTTATTTATTTATGGCTGCGTTGGGTCTTCGTTGCTGCACGCGGGCTTTCTCTAGTTGCAGCGAGAGGGGGCTACTCTTCGTTGGGGTGAGCGGGGCTTCTCATTGAGGTGGCTTCTCTTGTTGCGGAGCACAGGCTCTAAGCACATGGGCTTCAGTAGTTGTGAAGCACAGGCTTAGTTGCTCCGTGGCATGTGGGATCTTCCCGGACCAGGGCTTGCTCTTTTGATGGCAGTAAATATCACTGAAAGGACTGAGAGCTATTTGCTAATTACCCTGGTGGCTCAGGTGTGGTCCCCCAAAAAATCTAGAATGAAATCTACATCAACTCTACTAATGTAGAAACCAGCTGTCCTTTTCAATCTCTCTGTCCCACAGCACCTTGTGCATACTTCCATCACAATTCTTGCTACACTGTACCACAATGGCTGCTTAATTGTTTCAACCACTACATTATGTTTTCAAGGTCAGAGTCTCTATCTTATTCATTTTTTTTTTTCTTAATCTGTAGGACCTAACGGATTGTCTTGTACTGAACTGCAATTCAAACAAGAACACCACATCTAGATCAGGTTCTGTGTTCAGTTTTCAGATTCAACTATGAATAACCCCATTAGTGCTATTATGCTTGTAAAAAGCCTTCAGGACTTCTCAGAGTGGGGTTTCTATAGGACATGTTTATACACACTCATATATACATGATATATTCACTAATGGGCAACCACATTTAAGCTCTATAATTTAAAGACTGTTTAATATTGAAATAGGTACAAGATGCAATTAATGTTTAATAGTTCTGCAATTTCTAATCTTGTGATAAAATTGCTAACATTGACAAGGTGAACTAATTAAATAAATAATGTCATATTTATATAGCATATTATGATTTTCCCAGTACTTTTTAAACAATTTATTTATTTATTTTTGGCTGCATTGGGTCTTCGTTGCTGCACGCAGGCTTTCTCTAATTGTGGCAAGCAGGGGCTACTCTTTGTTGTGGTGCGTGGGCTTCTCATTGCGGTGGCTTCTCTTGTTGCAAAGCACGGGGTCTAGGTGTGCGGGCTCCAGTAGTTGCGGCGCACGGGCTTAGTTGCTCCGTGGCATGTGGGATCTTCCCGGGCCAGGGCTCAAACCTGTGTCCCTTGCATTGGCAGGCAGATTCTTAACAACTGTACCACCAGGGAAGCCCTTTCCCAGTACTTTATTTATTTTTAAAAATAAATCTATTTATTTATTTATTTATTTAGGGCTGCACTGGGACTTTGTTGCTGTGTGCAGGCTTTCTCTAGCTGCGGCGAGCAGGGCTACTCTGTTGCGGAGCACAGGCTCTAGGCACGCGGGTTGCAGTAGTTGTGGCACGTGGGCTCAGCAGTTGTGGCTCACGGGCTCTAGAGCGCAGGCTCAGTAGCTGTGGCACATGGGCTTAGCTGCTCTGCAGCACGTGGGATCTTCCCGGACCAGGGCTTGAACCTGTGTCCCTTGCATTGGCAGGCAGATTCTTAACCACTGTGCCACCAGGGAAGCCCTTTCCCAGTACCTTTTATACATTAATTCATCTAATTGTCCACAACCATCCTATGTGGTAGAGGGTGTGATACTGTCTCTATTTCACACATAAAGAAACTGGGTCTCATTAGTTAAGTACCATGCTAAAGACTACATGAATAGTATTATGCCTGAGTTAGGCTCTAACCTCAGTACTTTTGCCGTAGGATCCATCAATTTTCTCTACACATCACTAGCTCTCCCATTTATTAAAAGAAAACAAAAATGTTATTTATACCTGCAGATTATTCGCATTAGGGATATCTTCATGTTTCTCATCCAAAAGCTTTGAAATAATCACTAGGCTAAGGCACTGTCTCAGCTGCCTGGAATTAGAATTTTAAAGTATTTAGAATGTGTTTAATCAATACTGCTTAAGAAGCAAATGAAGTTTGCCAAAACAAATTCTTCTAATTCGATACATAGCTAATGTTTAAAGAGAAGGCCATACAAGAATATATAAGCTATAGTAGAACAGTAAAATTTTCATGTAAACTATTTGTACACAAAGTTAAAGTTGCCTGAAGCTCAGGAAAACTATTAAGAGCCTTTATCTTTGACCCTGATGATTTACTGTTAGAAAATCTATTTTACTGCTGGGAGTTTTTACTAAAGCCAAAAAAAAAAAAAAAAAAAAAGGCAAACTGATTCATTTTCATGGTATATGCCATCTATATTAAGTTATCAGATAAGCTAAAATTAAAAATCAAGAATATTATAAACTGATCTAAGTATCAGAATCAGGCTGTCAATGCCTTTTCCCACAACTGAATATGAAATAAAAGACTCTGATTTAACATTCAAGGAATGAGTAAATAAAGGATCTTCCTTTATTAAATAAAGGACCTTCCATCACCTTCCACGTGATGTCCAGTTAGGGACCAGCTGTACCAACCACAGAAGGTTGTGGGGATGACTGGAGAGTTCATTTATGGTCATACAGAGTTCAGGCACCTGAAAACAGTGAGCAAGATTTTTCAAGTAGGTCAGTGGAATCAAATATGTAACAGATCATCCACATCCCTTCTTAATGAAGCATTATTATAAAAAGAGCATTCATTTTTAGAAACAGCATGGAGTACACATATTCAGTTTTATCTTAAACTCTAGAATAGACTGAATAGATACATTTACCAGAATTTCATTTGGCTTTTGTGTTTTGTGCTACATCATATCTATCTGTATTTAAACAGTCCTTTGAAGAATAAAGTAATCTAAGTACACATACCAGTTTCCAAAGGTATATAATGAGAGTTGCACAAGATAATACATGTTCCTGACCTGGGATTTCTTGAATTTTAGGAATCCTCAACTATTCCAGTATTTAAAGTCTAACAGAACTGCTTCAAAATAATCCCTGAGTAGGGAAGGGAAGTATGGGATGAGGGTAAGAGATGAGATAAGATTGATTATGTCTTGATAATTGTTGAAGTTGGGTGATAAGTATTTAGGGGTTCATTAAACTCTTCTCTCTACTTTTGCATGTTTGACGTTTTCCACCAAAAAAGGCTGAAAAATATAATTTAAAAAAACCTAACAAAAATTACACGTTTACCACCAATGGCTGCAGAAGTTCAACTCAAATTCTTGTTGTATGCATGATTCACTCTATCATTTCATTTAGGTCTCAGTTCAAAGGTCACTTCAGAAAGGGCTTCCTTAACTGCCTCATATGAAATAGTAGAGCATCCCTGCCTTGTCCTGCTTTATTGTAATTTGTAGCACTTACTACAACTTAACATGATATTATAATCTACATTTACATTGTTTATAACCTAACCCTTTGACTAGAATAGAAGTGCTGGGAGAGCAAGGGCTTTGTCTTCTTCCCAGCTTTATCTCTAGCACCTGCATTAATGCTTGGCCCACAGTAAATCCCCAGTAAACATAACACATTTTTTGTGGAATGAATTAACTGCAGTTTTAGAAAAGATTCAGTTTCATTAATTTAAATACAGTGCCAGCACAGACAGTCATTTCTTCAGTTTATTTTTCATCTGCTGAAGATCTTAACTGAGGTTAGAAACTTTCAATTCTGCACGCACTATGAAAGTCAAATTGTGATGCTATACAAAAAACAATATTAAAATTTTAAGTAATGTTACCTTTGTATTCCAATCTCTGATGTTTTTCATCAGGTTTATCAGGAGGCTTTGAAAGTCCACTAGAGGAATCTGTTTCAGTTGTTTCTCCAGACTCATTTTAAACAACATTAAAATCAGTAACATTATTTCACAATCCTGGTAACCTTCTGGATGTATAGATGTACACAAGCCTAGAAACTTTGACACATATCAGAGACAAAACAACTTAAGGAGATATATTTTGCTTGAAGAGTTTACATTATAAAAGCTTTTTAACAAAAAATGCAAAAGAGAACTATATAGAAATTGAAAAATCAGTTGTCTAGGAAAAAGAAGGCAAGAAATACTCATGTTCATAGTTGACTTGGTAAGTATTTTCTTCCCCATTTTTTTTTTTTTTTTTTTTTTTGTGGTACGCGGGCCTCCCTCTGCTGCGGCCTCTCCCGTTGCGGAGCACAGGCTCCGGACGCGCAGGCCCAGCGGCCATGGCTCATGGGCCCAGCCGCTCCGCGGCATGTGGGATCCTCCCAGACCGGGGCGCGAACTCGGTTCCCCTGCATCGGCAGGCGGACGCGCAACCACTGCGCCACCAGGGAAGCCCCCCATTTTTAATTTTCAAAATTTTCTTAACAGTTCAATATCATTGATTTGATTCAGCCACTAAAAATGTTTTAACACTGTTATTAATTAATTCTTGGTCACTAAGTTATACTGTAAGTTACAATTTTTTTCTTCATATATTCTAATTCTAAAAAATTACTGGTTTCAAAACTACTAGTAGCAAAAAGCTTCTTGGTAAAGGTATTCCTAGAACTATTTTAATCACATAACTCTGATTCAAAGTTCCCTTTCGTTCCTAATATTAAAACAAAAATAAGGGACTTCCCTGGTTTGTGTTAGGGTTAGTGGTCCAGTGGTTAAGACTCCAGGCATGGAACTAAGATCCCGCATGCTGCACAGTGCGGCCAAAAATACAAAACAAAAAATAAATAAATAAAACAAAAATAAAACAGCAAAAACCACCTTTAATATGAAGATTATTGCTAAGAAATTTCAGAGACTAGAAATTCCATGGTAAAACACTAGTGAATTTTTTTTTTTTTTGGGGCTGTGCTGGGTCTTAGTTGTGGCACACGGGATCTTCATTGCTGCGTGCGGGATCTTCAATGCGGCATGCGGGGATCCAGTCCCCTGAGTAAGATCGAACCTGTGCCCCCTGCATTGGGAGCGTGGAGTCTTAACCACTGGGCCACCAAGGAAGTCCCTGATTTTGTTTTAAAACCATTAAGCAAAAAAAACTAAGTGGTTCCAGCTCTGTGCTAAAGACATATAAAAAAGAGTTTTCTCCTACCTTGACCACATTTAAAATGTTGGTTTCAGGGAGAGATGAAAATATTGGCTTACAAGATGAATCTTCACTTCCTTTCACCCCCAGTGTCATCTGTGTTTCAGCACTATGGAAGAGTGAATAAAGCAATGTGAAATTAGGCACAAAATTGTGAGAAGTACTGAACAACAAAAGTTTTAGTGAGGTATAATTTACATACAATAAAAGGAATACACACATTTAAAATTTTGATGGTATGTATACTAGTGTAACCACCATCCAAATCAAGAAATGGAACATTTCTATTATACCTCAAAAGTCCCTTCATGTCAGATCCGAGTCAATCGGCTATCTCCACTCCAGGTAAATCTGATTTCTATTTCTATGCATTAGTTTTCCCTTGAACAGCTACTTTTTATGAGGCGTTCTCTCTGTTGCTCTTGGTGTCAGAGAGCTATGTAGAAGGTGGCTCTGACTACAAAGAACTCATAATATTTAAAGGCCTCATAAGTGGCCCAACAAAACTTCCACAGCAATATAAACAATTCTAAGCACCCCAATTTTGGTTGAGGAATCAGTGAAGGTTCATGGAAGAGGAGACACATGAATTGGGCCTTCAAAACATAGATAATATTTTCTTGTTTAATTTTTTTTGAATAAATAACCCTTTCATATGGTTAAAAAAAAAAAAGTTAAAAGAAATTAAGGCACAGTGTGCTGAAGAGAATTGTCCTCCCAGTCTAGGCCTTCAGCCACTCATTTCCCCTCCGCACAATCACTACTAGTTTTAGTCCTTCCTCCCAAAGGCATTTTATATACGTACAAATGAATATGAATACACCTCTCCCCACTGCTTTAATACAAATGGTAGCATACTATATACTCTGTTGTGCACCTCTCTTTCTTCACTTAATATGTCTTAGAGATACTCCTATAACTACATGGGAAGATCTTCCTTATTTTTTAAAATATCTGCTCAGTAGTCCTGTGTCCATTCCTAGCTATACAACCTCAGGCAAGTTACTTAATCTTTCTGTGCCTCACTCACCTGTAAATGGGAATGAAAATACTATCTAGTAGTTGTAGTGACTATTAAATGAAGTACTATATATTAAGCCCCCAGAATCATGTCTGGCACAGAGTAAACAATATGTAATGTTGGTAATTCTACTCTTATAAACAGTGCTTCAACAAGTGAGACAGATAATATTTTGGTGAGTAGACACTGAGGATGGAGGTGAGGGACTAGCATGAGGAAGATCCAATGCAGCAATGGCTAATGTGGACGAACAGCAACAGAATCAATTTGGTTAGAACAAAAGGGTGAACAAAATAGAAAACAGGTCAGAGTCAACTGTAGAGTCTTAAATACAGGCGTAAAGGTTTAATAGTGGAGAAAAAAGCTTTCATAAAAGGAATCCTCTAACAATGAAAGGAATAAATATCTTGGAGGTGGAAAGCCCACATGGGAAAGGAGATTTTTGCCAGGCTAGGCATGAAACGAGGATCTGAGTTAGACTGACACCAGGAACGAAAAGGAAAGAATAGCTGTGAGATAGGTAGAGGAAGAGGAACACAGGGATGTGACAATTGATGGAATACAGACTAGAAAGAGGTTAGGACTAGGTCTGTATTTCCTGCAGAATAATGGTAAAGAAAAGAACTGTCCTAGTATCCTTTAACATCTTACTCTCCCTACCTGAATATATATATATATATTTTTTTGCGGTACGCGGGCCTCTCACTGTTGTGGCCTTTCCCGTTGCGGGGCACAGGCTCCGGACGCGAAAGCTCAGCGGCCATGGCTCACGGGCCCAGCCGCTCCGCGGCATGTGGGATCTTCCCGGACCGGGGCACGAACCCGTGTCCCCCGCATCAGCAGGTGGATTCCTAACCACTGCGCCACCAGGGAAGCCCTCCCTACCTGAATATTTACTCTAACAACCTTTAAACATTTTTCACTCCAAACCTCCTATTTGGATAGAAACTTGCTGTGAATATGCACATATATACCAGTAAAAATGGATAAGCTGCATGTGAGTCCTAGTGAGAAAAGAGTGAGTTGTGATATCTCAACAGAATTCACTCTCGTGCTCATGTTGTTTAAACAGGTATTTGATTGTTTCGCTCATTCCTTCACCAGCTTACTCTTGCTTACCTGTGTTCATCTTCACCTACCACTACACAGCAACGGTGGTGACTTATAGCCACCACCTCCCGGCTCCCAAACCTGACTGAGGCAACTCTTCAGCTGGTAAATAATCAATCAAAAAAACAATTTTGCTAAATATTATTTGCATTTATTATGTCTTAATGAAATAATTATATATCTTCATTTCACTATTTCCACTACAGTACCTGTTCACTATAGTGAAGAAAGGAAAACAAATCTGTTGCATACAACATACAAAATCACTACATACTATTCAGTTCATTAGATGTTAAATAATAAAATAGTATTTTAACTTTCTAAATATAGGTATTTGAGTATTTTGGTCATGTTTGGGGTTTTTGAATGGTCTGAGAAAGCATTATTTTTCCTATTTAAATGGAATAGGATGGATGATGGAATACAGTCTTTACGTGAAAATTTGCTATCCAACATATTTTCAGATACAGGTTACATCTGAGCAACAAGGAGGAATCCTGTATGGGATGGAAAGAAATGGAGAGATGAAGATTTGGTTCTGGATATACCAAGTAATAAAAATTTGCTTTTTTTTTTGAAAAAGTGAAGATGAGCATATTCTCATAAAGTTTAAGAACTGTTTTAATTTCTTTTCTTTTTCTGCCTATTTCCTTTGTCCATTTTTCTAATAGGTTATTGATCTTTTTATTAATTTGAAATTTAGCCTTTGTCTGTGACCAGCGTTCCATTCTTATATAGTTGACCCTTTTTTCCCCTTTTTTTAGTATGTATGTACGTATGTATGTATGTATTTTTGGCTGTGTTGGGTCCTTGTTGCGGTGCACGGGCTTCTCATTGCAGTGACTTCTCTTTGTTGCGGAGCACGGGCTCTAGATGTGTGGGCTTCAGTAGTTGTGACACGCGGGCTCAGTAGTTGTGGCTCACGGGCTCTAGAGCACAGGCTCAGTAGTTGTGGTGCACAGGCTTGGCTGCTCCACAGCATGTGGGATCTTCCCAGACCAGGGATCGATCCCGTGTCCCCTGCATTGGCAGGCGGATTCTCAACCACTGTGCCACCAGGGAAGCCCCTACAGTTGACCCTTAAAACAATGCAGGGGTCAGGGCACCCAAATGCCACAAAGTCAAAATCCTCTTATAAAGTATAGTTGGCCCTGGACTTATTTTTGTTCCACTGATGGAGCTATGAATACCTGCATTTGTCCCATGTTATTATCTGCTGAGGTCAGTCCCGCCTCATAATTCTTCTTTCTCAAAACTTTCCTGGGTATTATTTTTTCTATATGACTTTAGAATCACTTGTAGAGTCCCAACTCCCCTCGTCCCCACAAAAATCTGACTGGCATTTCTTTATTTTATTTTAATTTCATTGGAGTATAGTTGATTTACAATGTTGTGTTAGTTTCATTTCTTATTAGGATCTCATCAAGTTCACAGTTTACCTTAGGGGTAGCTCTAATGTATTTATGATGTTGAATTTTCCTATCTGGTCTTCTTTTTTGTCTCTTAGTAATGTTTACACACACACACACACACACACACACACACACACTTCTATTTTATTCCAAGGTATTTAATATATTTTTCTTACTATTGCAAATGAAGTGTATCTTTTAACTAGCTACAGTTCATATACCTGAAGGTTACTAATTTCTCTTTACTAACATTGTACCCTGGCATCCATACCAAATTCTCTTACTGGTTTGCCATAGCTTTTCAGTTGATTCTTAGGCTTCTATGTATACATTAAATCACTTTTTCTGCAAATAATGAATCTTTCACCAACTCATTTCCTGTCTTTGTATCTCTTTTTTTTCTTGTCAAACTGTTTTGGCCAGTAGCTCCAAATAATGGTAAATAACAATAGGCAGTCTTATTAAAAAAACTTTTTTTTAATTTAAAAAATGTTCCCATTTTTTCCCTGTTAAACATGCTGATGGCATTTAGATTAAGTTAGATGTTAAGAAAATATCTAATTCAAGGTCCGTTTCAACTTTAAGATTTAAAAAAAAATCAAGAATGAATACTGAATTTATCAAATGAATATTAACTGTTATATATAAATTGTTTAAAAGACAATTTTTGGAGTTAATTATGAAAAGAACACTTACACTAGATCATCTTCATTAAAGTCTGGCTGAAGATTCTCCAGAGGAAACAAAGATTTAAAATCAATTCCCATATTGAAAAACACAGCAGCTATATCAGACAATGATGGGATCCAAGGCCAAACTGGTGAATCACTGAAGGTATCTAGTTAACAGAAGAAAATATTTTATCCCAAATCCTGGTTTCACAAACCCATAGTTGCAAGATGACAGTCTGCACATGAAACATGGATTATTACTATGATTTTATAGAAATGGCAGCTGGTAATGATATGTTAACCATATAGTTATTTAGAATGATCATATAGGAATTACAGATTTTCAAATAAATGTGAAGGAAATGACATTTATGAACAAAATATCTGCAAGTGATGGATAAAAGGGTGTAACTCAGGAGGAACATTTTCAAAAGACTGGAAAATAACAACAGTAAAAAACCAACTACTGCTAACACAAAGATTTTACCATGTTCAGTGCCTATATAGTCCCAAGCCTTAAAACAAATGAAAAAGGTAAATCACAATGCTTGTTTCATTACAAGGGATCTCAAAGGTAAGAATGCAAGTGTCATAGTTTTGCAGTGGATACTTTCAATCTTCTCAGAGCATAATCAGTACAATACTGTTGCTCACCAAAAAGCCATCAAAGTTAATTGGCTAAAAAAACTTGCAACTATTTCCACTTATCCAGCACAGTAAGCTATGTCTTGGTAAAAATTAGGTAAGGGATGCCACTTGCAAGATCTTATACCCTTTTTCTCAATGCAGCTAGAAAAATGCACTCATTTTTTATTGGAGTTTCATTTCATTATTAAAGACTTTATATTACAAAAATAATTTTTTATTCTATATATCAAAATATCCTAATTGTTTAGTAATATGAAAGAGATCATGTACAAAGCAACCAATAATTCACACTGTTAATCACAATAAATTTATCTACTCACCATTTCTTATTGTTATTTCCATTAATGTACTTAAAATCTGCACAGACACAATACAGTCTGTATGAACTGACATCATCTGCCAAAGTAGATAAATGATAGAGTATTAAGAGAGAAGAAAGAGCAAAGAAGCTCAGAGAGATGAACATACTCCACCCAACATAATACATAAGCTGGAATTTAAATCCAGGTCTGATTTGTAAGTCAGAGCCCTTTCCATTCTAACATGCTGCTTGTTTTTTTTTGTTGTTTTTTTTTTTTATAACTTTCATCTATAATTAGATAAATATAACTTTAAAAATGATCAAAAATACCTTTCTAGTTCATATTATGCCATGAAACCCAAAGACCATAAAGGAGAAGGCTACTAAATTGATCACATCACAGGCAAAAATCAAACCACAAACTAGTAAAAAATATTTGAAAAGATACAAATTAATAGACCAATGTATATTTTTAAGTGCTATTCAGTATCACTAGTAATCAAAGAAATGCAAAGAAAAATGACATGATATCATCAGCTGACTTCAAGACTGGTAAAGATTAAGAGTTTTCATAATACCCAGTGTTCACAAGAGTACTAGGAAAGAGGGAGTATGTCCAGTATGAGTGTAATTTGGTAAAAATTGTAAAGTCATTTGGTAATATTTATGCAAAGTCACTGTCGTTACACTTTGATCTACTCAGCCTTTTTAATGTACAGGAATTTATATACAGAAGCATATAATTAATGTAATTTTACAAGACAACTTTTTGGGAACAAAATCTCAAGTTTAAAAGATGTTAAAAAATCATAACATATTGAAAGTTATTTTAAAGTGGTTTTGTAGAGAAAAACATGTTGTATTTCTATTTCTCTTTTGTTTTGAAACCATGGATTATGATTAAAATAAATTTAAATCTAAAATATAAGGGTGAATAGTCCAAACTCTGGTTTCAATCAGGCATATAACTTGTGTCATTTCGAAGTCAACCTACGTGAAAAAATGTCTTTGCTATGATGTTTGAGTCATTACACTCTGCCACTAGGGGCAGCACCATTCAAAGGCATGTGGGACACAGGACAAGTTCTGCGTAAGAATCTTTTTGTGGGGGGTGATGAATTTTAAGGTGGGCAATACAGTACATGAAGATAAATATGTAAAGAGATACATACATATATATAAAACAATCTAATGTCTGTCAATTGAGATTGGGTTAAATAAATAAATAAATCATAGCACAGCACTACAAAGGAATACTATTACTATTACAATATAGTATACAATATAAAGCCATTAAAAAGAATGATAACATGTCTATACAGAGATGAAAATACTCAATAATTTATTGTTACCTGAAAAAAAAAAGTTATAAAACAGCACATATTCTGTTCACATTGTCTTTCTGGTCAACTATGTTTAGATACATGATAAAATCATGAAGATGCAAATATTTCAATTACATTTTAACAATTAAATTTCAAACTATCAGGACTATAGCATTAAAATGAATTCTGACATACTTTATAAAAAAAAAAACTTATAAGTTGGTAAGTCTCTCCATCATGAAAAATGGACTTGGAATTGAAAAGGAGAAATGAGACAAAGTGTCTTACACAGAAAAAGCACTTAACAAATGATTATTAGTTTGCTTTTCAAAGAATAAATATAAAGAGTATAAAAAGCTGCTTACATGAAGATATGTTTGTATGTCATCATTAGGGTTTTAAAGGCTATAATGATGGGCCCACATCAACAAGATGAAAACACAGATAAATGCAAAGTCCTACTTGTAAGTTTAAGAAAAGATATATTACATAATTAGAGAATAATGAAGTCCTGGTGTGACAACAAATGAAGTTTTGAATCGCAATAAACAAATATGTGGGGGCGGGGGTAGATGCGTAAGAGCCTTGCTGGAAACTGCTAGTAGCAAAGACCTTATCTGGAGCATATATTCATTTACTGGGGGGAAGAAGGAACACTTTAGGAGGGAAACTGACAAGCTAAAGGTCATTCAGAAAGGTGATCGGTAAAGGGACTGGATATTTAGTGACTCGAGAAAGTTTAGTGTGGGGAGTAATGAGGGTCATGATAGTTGTTTAACTGAAGGACTGTTAGACAGCTGAGGCATACTGTGGGAAGCTATAGAAAAGATAATTAGTACTACTACTTAAAAAACCATTTGGAGGCAAATTTTGATTTAATTAGGACTGTTTAAAAAAAAAAAAAAAAAATCACTGGGATCCAAGTAGTGAGCTCCTAACCACTGGAAGCAAATGCTCCTGCCCCACAGTCTGTCCCACCTGTTATTCTCTCTGCCTAGAATGCCTTTCTCCCATTTACCATCTGACATATCTATAAACGTACACACACCTGTTTATTGTCTATCTCCTCTATACTAGAATGTGGGTTTCATGAAATCAGAAACACTGATTTTTTAAATAGCTGTTCTCTCCAGCACCTGGCACAGCTGGCACTCAAACATGGCAGCTATATGAAAAATGAATGAAAAACTATATTGGAATATCTAGCTCTTGAAAATATGAGATTCTTTGAAATGTAACCTTAAAGCCCAGAATAGAAACTGCATATATTTTTCCCACTTCTCACTTCACATATATAGTAGTTACAGTTCTCTGATACCACTGATATTTATAAAGTTACCATGTAGATAATACAAAATTAATTATTTAAGTGGATTTAAAAGTTAAATATGAATGGGGAAAAGAAATATTCAGTTGGATTTGCACTCCCCGCACCCAGTTATGAATGGGGAAATATCAGTATACAAGTCAAATCCTAAAAATGTATGTAGGCACCTCCACAAAAATAGGGGGGAAAAGGTAGAAAAAAATCCTCCCAGGTACGCAAGCATTAGAAGACTTCTTCTAAAGCAAACTACAATAGTGATTTACCAGTGTGATGAAAAGTCTTAGGCACAACTAGCATTATTGCCTATCCTGCACACTGTCTGCATTAGCATTTCTTTTATAATCTCTTTATACTGACTCTTTTTGCTTCATTCTAGCCCACTAAAATCATGGGTTTGATATGCTAGATTTTTTCTCTAGTAATGTGCAAATAAGATTACATTTAAAAAGTTTATTTTTGACTGGGAAATATAGAAAGAGGCAACTATACCCCCCCCAAATATTGCTCTTACCCGAAACAGCCACTTTAACACAGGTACAGGACACTGGACATAGTGATAAGCAGAGGTAAGGAAGCCTTGTGTTGTCAAAAAAATCTGATCTGTTTTTCCTGATCTGAAAATACAGTGAAATCAATATGACTGTTATCTTCATGGCAAGAAACCTCTACCACCACCACATCTGACATAATCAGGGAAATGAGCAAGCAAACCATCGCAGTCTGTGGAGGGGGACTCTACCCCAATGTGGATGGGTTACTCATTAGAAATTCAATCAGTGGCCTAAAGCTGAACCAATCTGTTGGCTTGGCTCCAGATTTATCTGGTGGACACATCTACAGTAGCTGGAAGTGCTGAAGAGCCTATCAAGTCTCAAAGCATCGTCTGCTTTTGCCAGCTTGGGTTTGTACTTCCTTAAAACTCAGCACCACAATTAATGTGATCTCTCTGGATCTGAGCTATCATGTACTGAGAGAAATTAGACCAGTTGGGTATTGTGGTAGAGACTGTTAATCCCAACATCTATTCTTGTCTTTCCTCTTGGTAACTGAACCCTGGGGTTTTTAGCTGGACACACTGGCTGCCTGAAATAAAAATCACTTCTCAGCCTTCCTTGTAGCTAGGTGTGGCCATGTTGACTAAGTTCTATCCAACTAACCATAAGTAGAAATGTTGTGTGGGGTTTCTGGGAATTTAAAGGCTGGAGCTCCAGTAGCACCTGAAGCAACCAGGTGCTAAGGATGGTGGGGAAGAAAGATTATATGGAGAAACACCAGCACTGGACTTCCTACCTCTGAACTTCTTCCACATCAGAAAGAAATATACTTCTTGTTTAAGCCTTGTTATTTTATTTATTTATTTATTTTTAACATCTTTATTGGAGTATGATTACTTTACAATGTTGTGTTAGTTTCTGCTGTATAACAAAGTGAATCAGCTATATGTATACATATATCCTGGTATCCCCTCCCTCTTGCGCCTCCCTAAGCCTTGTTATTTTGACAGTCCCTGTTATTAGATACTGATCTTAACCCTAACTAATGAAGGCATGTAATATGCCAAGCGTCTATCTTACACTGCTTCCTATAATTAAATAATAAAACACAAAGAGCAACAGTAATAAGTAAGAGGATGAGGAAACTGGATAGGTCAGAATAGAAATTAACCTTTCAGAAGATTACATCAGTCAGAAATCTTTCAATTTTTACACAAGAAAAAGTAAAATGTCTACTTTCCTACTTACTTAAGAATAAGCTTTTCTACAGCACTTTGTCCGATAAAACCAGAGTCTCTTAAATCCAAGGTATACTGATTGAAAATTTTTCCAGAATTAAGGAAATTAAATATTTCTTCGCCTGGATGATGATCAGGAATAGCATCAGTTGTAACTGAAAATTTCTTTAGAAATTCTCTGAAAAAAAGAAGTTATTGAATACTGAACAGTTATACTGCATATAATTTTATATTTAAAGATTGGGTGCAAAAAACCCTTTTCTTAGGACCACTATTAATCCCACATTAGAAGATGAACATGAGAACACATGTTTTGCTCTCCCACTTTTTGCTAGTATTGAATAGTTATAGTCCAAAGATACTAAATGTGTCTGTGTGAAAAGAATAGGAGAAAAGACAAAAAATGTAACTTGGCCTTAAAATCTGCCTTTCAAATCCACCCCAGATGGATTAAAAACCCATCACAGATTATTCAGAGTAAATAACCATCAATGGCCCATTTATTTTACGAAAACAAAATTTTAAAATGTATTTTTAATACAGCATACATCATGAAAAATGCTGTACCTGTGCTCTTTTTTCCTGATTTTATTTATTTACTTATCCAGTTTTATTGAGGTATAACTGACATACAGAACCATTTAAGTTTAATATATACAGCATAAGGATTTGACTTACATACATCATGAAATGATTATTGCAAGTTTAGTGAACATCCATATTGATACAACATTAAAGAAATAGGAAAAAAAATCTTTTTCTTGTGGGGAGAACTCTTAGGATTTACTCTCAACAACTTTCATACACAACAGAAAGCAGTGTTAATTATATTTCTCATGTTGTACATGACATCCCTAGTACTTATTTATCTTATAACTGGAAGTCTGTAAATTTTAACCACCTTCATTCAATCCCTCCCTCCCCCCAAACCTTCTGCCTCTGGTAACCACAAATCTGATCTTTTTCTTTGAGTTTGTTTTTGAAGTATAACTGACCTACAACACTGTTAGTTCCTATTACACAACATCATATTGATTTTGTACTTCTATACACTGCAAAATGATCATCATGATAAGTCTAGTTATGATACACCACCGTTTACAAAGATATTATATAGTTATTTACTATATTCCCCACATACCTGTGCTCTTCTAAGAGGCCATCTTCATCATCTGTACTGTCTTGATCACCAATTCTGATTGGGGATTTAATGCCTCGGCCCTGCCTTATGTCTTCCTGTAGTTGCTTCTGCAGTTCATCTAGCCTGAGAATCGAAAGAATGTTATAATAAATGGCTTAAACTAAAGATTTTTTTATTTTTAGGGAATGTCTAAAAGCAGCACCAAAGAAAACTCTTATTAAAAGATTTGAATACTTCTTTACAGCTAGGACTTCAAGAATGATATCCAAATCATTTAGAGATTGAGGGGAGGAAAAATCACAAAGAATAAACACCACTGATTTGATTATCCCTCTAATCTTTAATGCTCATTGGACTTCCAGTAGACCAACAACCTGATAACGTTAACTAGGCTTTCTAGAATACTTTCTAGAATAAACACCACTGATTTGATTATCCCTCTAATCTTTAATGCTCATTGGACTTCCAGTAGACCAACAACCTGATAACGTTAACTAGGCTTTCTAGAAGCAGTAGTCATCACCACTGTCGCTGTGATTATCACAACACCCAACACTTACTAAGCAGTTACTATGACACTGTACCAAGGACTTCATGTATTAACTCTTTTAACCCTCACAACAATTCCATGAGGTAGATTATTACCCATTTCATACACGAGGAAACAGGCATTAGAAAAGCTAACTTGCTCAAGCTCACAATGTAAGGAGCTGGGATTCAAAGCCAGAGAGTTTAGCTCTGGAGTCCTTGCTTATATTGCTTGCCAAGATTAAGTTACTTTAACCAAGGTCCTTATTCCCAGCTCCAGCCCCACAGTAGATGAGTGTAATACAACAGTAAATGACCAGTAAAGGCACTGCTCTATCACTACAGGAAAGAGTTAGTCATCAGATCAAACTAGAACCTCTGCCTTTGGTCTGTGCAATGTTCAATTTTAAATAAGCAACTTCAGATCTGACATCACAAATCACATGAATTCATGAAACTTTTAAAGAATTTTACAGTTGACGGGAATTCCCTGGCAGTCCAGTGGTTAGGAATCCATGCTTCCCTTGCAGGGGGCACGGGTTCCATCCCTGGTTGGGGAACTAAGATCCCACATGCCGCACAGTGTGGCTTAAAAAAAAAAAAAAGAATTTTATAGTAGAGACAAATTTCTCTAGTTAAATTCAGAAAGGGGAATACTCCTCACTTACTGTCTACAATTCCTATGCTTAGCTACTTAAAGACACATATATACCAACTTCAAGCCAACTGAGGTTTCGGTGAATTTCTCTGCAGTAGTTTCAAGGATAGTCTTTGAACTAATAAGGAATATTATTTTTCCCCTTTCATAAGCAAAAGCAGTTTGCAACTAGTTACATAAATTTCATTGGGGTTATTATAATTCCCAAACTTTTTGATTTCTGTATGTGTGTGGGTGTGGGGGGGTATCAGTAATCATTCTAAACTTCTTCCTCAAAAGAGTAATTTGATGTAGAAATACCATTTCTTGTTATACTCGTTTCAAAACCTGGACTAGGACGGCATACAAATGTTTAACAAGTATGAAGATGCCACTTCATACCTGTTAGGATGGCTATCATTAAAAAACCAAGTGCTGGTGAGGAGGTAGAGAAACTGGACCCGTGTGCACTACTCGTAGGAATATATAATGGTACAGCCACTATGGAAAACAGTACAGCAATTCCTCAAAAAATTATGTATAGAATTACCATATGATCCAGCAATTCCACTTCTGGGTATATACCCAAAAGAACTTAAAGTGGGTACTTGAAGAGATAATTTGTTCACCCATGTTCATGGCAGAAAAATTTACAGTAGTCAAAAAACAGAAGCAACCCAAATGCATCCATCAATAGATAAATGGATAAATAAAATGAGGTATATACATATAGTGGAATATTATTCAGCCTTAAAAAGGAACGAAATTGGGTCATTTGTAGAGACGTGGATGGATCTAGAGACTGTCATACAGAGTGAAGTCAGAAAAACAAATATTGTATATTAACGCATATATGTGGAACCTAGAAAAATGGTACAGATGAACCGTTTGCAGAGCAGAAATAGAGACACAGATGTAGAGAACAAACATATGGACACCAAGGGGGGAAAATGGCAGGGGGAGTGGCGGTGGTGGGATGAACTGGGAGATTGGGATTGACATATATACACTAATATGTATAAAATAGATAACTCATAAGAACCTGCTGTATCAAAAAATAAATAAAATTCAAAAAAAAAAAAAAAAAAGGAAATTCTGACACATGCTACAACATGGATTAACCTTGAAGACATTATGCTAAGTGAAATAAGCCAGTCATAAAAGGACAAATAATGTATGATCCCATTTATATGAGGTACCTAGAATAGTCAATTTCATAGTAACAGAAAGAGTGGTAGTTGCCAGGGGCTAGAGGGAAGGGGAGAATAGGGAGTTATTGATTAATGGGTATAAAATTTGAGTTAGGGAAGATGGAAAATAAAAGTTCTGGAGATGGATGGTGATGATGGTTGCACAACAATGCAAATGTATGGTAATGCCAGTGCCATACATTTAAAAATGACTGAAATGGTAAATTTTATGTTATATATTTTTGTCACAATAAAAAAAATACAAAAAAAAATTTCTACCCATGCTTTTGATCAAGAACTTCAGCTACCAGATACCAGCTGTGGTAAGTAGAAAGGAATTCATACTATTAATTAATACAGTATGTCATAAAAACCAGGATCTTCTGATTCAGCCTGTAAATAAGAACACCTTATTTCTAACATAGTTGACAGCAAAACTGTTATAATAGCACTAGCACAAAATACATACTAATTTCTCATGTTTTTTTAAGGTAAATTGAAAGCCAGCCATACAAACAAACAGTATGTTAAATTTAGCAAGATAGTCACGATCCTAACCTACCTTTGTGTGTCTTCCATCTCCTTCACTAGACGCTCTAAAGTATTTGTATAAGTTCCACTATGAACATGTTCCTAAAACAAGAAGAAAATTTGGGAATACTTTACAACACATCTTAGTAGAAGAATTGGGATGTTTTAAATTATTCAGAACACTAAAAAATATTTTCTATTTCAATAACCTGGGCCAGGAGGATATCTTTCTTAAAAAGGTAATTTTCACCATCATGCTTTAAATCTAGAATTTTGTACTGCAGGCAATTTGATTTTACCATCTATTAGGAAAGGCACTACTTATAAAAACCCTGCTAGCCTTAGGAACTGACTGTCAACACCCAAGGGCTCCACAGCTACCCTGTCTTTATTTTCAAATTCTATTTTAGTGGAATTAAACTACTAATTTTTAGGTGTTACCATGAAACATTAACACCTTCCCCACCAAAGTTTACACACATGAGAATTTAATTCAGCTTATTCCCAAGATAGAATGAAGCACTTTATAAATAAAATTGCACACCACAATTAACAACATTTCTACACTCTACCTTCATTTACAGCAGTGGTCTCCAAAGCAGGGGGTGTGCAAGGTGATCCATTGGGGTGCAGGAAGAAAATAATAGAACTTCTATTTATATGGAACTTCTATAGAAACTCCAGTAGAACTTACTCTATTGTAACTTCTATATAACTTATATAGGAAAATACTTTTTTCTTCTTCCTTTCAAATTCTGTTTTCTTCAAATGCTTTAGAAAGTACATAGTAGTATAGTAGTACATGTATATAATCTATAGGTATACATATATATTGGGGTACATGCTCAAAATTTTTTTTACTAATAAGAGTGTGTGTGATCAAAAAAAGTTTGGAGACCACTGATTTACAGTTATAAAGCTGAAGATATGGGAAATCCATTAACCAAAAAAGAACTATACCACTTTCAGTCTAATTATAAGTTGTAACAAACAGTGAATTTTAAAGTAAGTTCTAACAATCTATCCCTCTTTCACTAGTCAATCCATCTTTCTCTCTTCAAGTAAAGATAAATGTCATAAAACTACTTACTGTATAGTCTGATGACTGAGATCTAAGCCCCTTAGAAAGAGCAGGAGGCTTTCCTGTAGTTGCAGGAGTCTGATTGAAGTTCAAAGCCATTATTTCTTCCAGTGATTTTAATGTTTCCTCTTCCTCATCACTGTCTAGGTTATAACCTAAACTTTCTTCATCACTATCAAAATCACCCCTTAGTTTTCTTTTCAGTGCATTGCTACCTGCATTGGAATTTCCTGAACTCTCTTTATCTGAAGGGGCTTTATCTGAAGGTGCTGTTGGGCTCGGAATACATGGCACAACTTCCAAAGCAGCCGGGGGAGACTTTGTAGGAGTGCCATATTCTGAACGCAAAGATCCCCCACAAATTTTCCCTGTAGATACGTTAGAATCAGCCTTATTAGTCTTTGCTTTGTGTTCCTTGTGTTTGGAGGACTCTGTAGAATGCCCAGAACATTCTTTAGATGAGGAACGCTCTTTATCTTTTTTAGGAACTGGAAGAGTGCAATTTTTAGCATCTAATGGAACCCGAGAGGAACCAGCACTTGGAACATGGGAAAGTAAAGGTAGAAGTTTTGTCTCCTGTGATGCCACAGAGCTAGCAGTTTTATTTTTCTGAAGGTTGCTAGCTTTTTTAACTGCAGACTTTTCCTGAGGTAAAGGTAAGTGGGGTTTCTGTATCTTAGTCTCTTTGGTACTTGCCACACGAATTTGGTCACTATTCCTGGAAGAATGGTGCCCAGAATTTGAAGGTGCCAAGCCTGCAGAGGAGCAATCAGCTTCTTCATTTGGTTCCTTGGATATATCTTCCAAGCGCAATACACCACCAGGTGTCTTCAGTGCAATATGTTTTATAAATTTTTCTCTCTGATGTGGTCCATCAGGACGCTTCTCAAGGAAGGACTCTTTTGCTTTAGGCATTATAGATTCTCTTGTGCTTTTCAGATCTGAGTCCACAGAGTTCCTTTTTCTTTTGTCAGGGAATTTATTCTGCTTAGAGCCTGCTAAAATTTAATTTTTGCCAGATTAGTGAAAAGTATACTTTGCTATCTTATTAAAGTTTATTCAGTAAGTGTCTAGACTACCCTGACAAAATGTTTAAATTCTAAAAGTTTAGGCTGAGATTATTAACCACATATGGAATGAGGAAACAACAGAGTTAATATTTTATTTATTAACTGATAAATACTAGTGTCCACGAAATTTAGTCCAAAGCTAATGACAAATGCTCATTTTCATTCAAAAGCTATTAAAAGTTTACCACCTAAATAAAATTAAAACACTAAAAAACTGCATATCTGTATCAAGGAAAGGATCCTAAAGGCACTTTTCCTCAAAGTGCAAATACCCTTTCTTAGACTAAAGCCTACCTGGTTCTAGAAAGGTAACTTTTACATCTAAATTTATAGTACCTTAAAACACATATACAATAACTAGGTGAAGGCAGAAAAATTTTAATTTCTCAATTAAAAAAAATTCCCCTAAGTCTTTTTCCCTACTATTAAATTGTTTATTCTTTCCCATGTATCCCTCTAGTCTTCAACTGTGTTATGGGTTGAACTGTAGCTCCCAAAATGATATGTTGAAGTGTTAACTCTCAGAACCTCAGAATGTGACCTGAATTAGAAATAGGGTCTTTATAGGGGCAATCAAATTAAAATGAGGTCATTAGGGTGGGTCCTAATCCAATACAACTGGGGTCCTTATAAAAAGAGGAAATTTGGACATGGAGAAAGACATGCACAAGGAAGATAATATGAAGACACATAGGAAGAAGATGCCACGTGACTGGAGTGATGCACCTACAAGTCAAGGAATGCTAAGGACTGTAGACAAACACCGGAAGCTGGAAGGGCAAGTAAAAGGAGTCTCCCCTATACTTTTTAAGAGAGAGTCCTGCTGATAACCTTAGTTTGGGAATGCTAGCTTCCAGAATTATGAGACAATAAATTTCTGTTGTTTTAAGCCACCCAGGTTTAGGTACTTTGTTATGGCAGCCCTAGGAAACTAATATAACCTGTCTCTGTGTTCGGAGCTCCATCCAGAAGCACGTATACCATCCAGAAGCACATATATTTAAGTTAACCAGTTTTTTAAAATTTCTGTGTTTAAAAATGTGATGTTTCCTGAATTCACTCTTAAAATTTATTATTCATTAAAAATTCACTATTTATATAACCAGTATTCTCAAAATCAAATTTCCCTAAATCAAGTTCTTTCTCCACATGGACAGATGTCCCCAAATTCTTAACAGCTTGATTTAAAAGACAAAAACCAAAAAAACTCAAGAGTTAAGCAATTATTTGCATAACCTGATCAATACATACTCTGGAAAACACAATTTATAACGCAAAATCAATTAATAAACAAATGCTCCTGTCTACATTCTTCTACAGATACTTTTATTACCTGAGAAATCATTCCATGCCCATTAAGTTTTCTGGGGTTAAATGTCTTATAAAAAAGGACAGAGGTCCCTTATAGGGCAGGATGAGAAATCAGATAACTAAGAAAAAGAGAAGACTTACACTGATTATCTGAAGTTTGGGGGTTACAAAAAAGCTACAGAGCTGCTAATTTGAGTTTTGCTCCATTTCCTTAGAGAAGTCAGACAATTTATACACAGCTAGTAATGAGGGGAAATCCCTGCTTTGTTTAAGAAGTAAAGACTTACCTAGGAGGAAAGAAAAACTGTGGGCAAAGTTAGGAAAAATCAGCTTATTATTATTTTTTTAAAGTGGACGGTGGTTGTTTTTTTTTTAAATTTATTTATTTTATTTTTGGCTGCATGGGGTCTTTGTTGCTGCATGCGGGCTTTTCTCTAGCTGCAGTGAGCAGGGGCTAGGCTTCACTGCCATGCACGGGCTTCTCTTGTTGCAGAGCACAGCCTCTAGGCGCACGGGCTCAGTAGTTGTGGCTCGCGGGCTCTAGAGCGCAGTCTCAGTAGTTGTGGTGCACGGGCTTAGCTGCTCTGCAGCATGTGGGGTCTTCCCAGACCAGGGCTCGAACCCGTGTCCCCTGCATTGGCAGGCGGATTCTTAACCACTGCGCCACCAGGGAAGCCCGAAAAATCAGCTTATTAAGAGTTTTTAACATCTAGTGTTAAGAGGAGGGTGAATTTGTACTACAGCTCTCCTTTTGCAAACTCTCTAGGGCAGTAATGTAACTAAACATTTCATGATTCTTTTCATACTTCTTGTATAACCTGTAGGCTGAATGTTTGTTTTACAACACTTCAAATATCTGTTAATATATAAAATACTCAGATAAGATAGGGACTGAATTTGTAAAAAGAAAAAAAGGAAAACTCCAAATGCTCAATAGGGGATTGGTTATTAATAAATTATGGAATAAACTAGGGAGGGATTAAGTTGGTCCTCAGAATTCAGCCAAAGGACAGAGCTCTGGAAGACCAAAGAGATAAATGCCTACCCTACCAACATTTTTGAAATCCCTGAACTTGTGTGTGATTAATGAATGTGTGATTATGTATATCACCACAACTGTTAAGTGTAATTAGCAGTAATATAAATATAACATAATATTTGGATTATTAATATCTATTCATTATTTATCTATCAGATAAAGGTAAACATTCTTCATGTTATCTAGAGTGAAAAATCCCCTTATACCCTTTATATTCTGTTGATATTCAACTGAAGTATAAATGCATGTTTATTAAGATTACAACACCATAATTATTAATGAGGATTATGAAAACATGCAAACATATTAGAAATAAAAATACAAGTGAAGGCAATTATCTTAAACCTGCCTCTGAAAATATGTAGAAAGCATCCTTTTCAAGCAGTGTTCAAGAATGTGGGAAACAGTATATGGGAAACTACTTTAGTCACCACTGATGAAATCTGCAAACCCATGAACTGAAGAGAATTTTTATCTTAGTCATTATCAGAGAAAAAAATGCTGAACAGCTTGGTGGCAACACCACCACCAGTGGTCCCTTATACTAGCAGAGCTAGCCTAAAGATATTTTGTTTTCCATTCACCTCAGTGCAAAGTGGTCATTTATTTAGTGTTACAAATATGTAACACAGTACAGGAGCAAACTCATAGCTCATGGCTGAGAAATTATTGTTCTTGTACTATAATGTCAAAATCCACTAAAATTTGATCACTAAAACCAACAATACTGTAAAATTTTTAAAACCAACAATACTGTAAAATTTTTAAAAATTAAAAAAACACATAAAACCTCAAATTTATTCTTTTATCCTAGAAGGTCCTTCTACAATAGTAAAATATGATTTCAGCCTTGGCTGCAGATGGATTTTAAGACTCAAGATCACTTGGTCAAAATGCAGTACGCCTCTAGAATGTATAAAAAACAGTTTTACATGAAACCTGAAGAAGAATGAGTCAGAACTGTCTCTCTGTACCTGTTTTTTCATCTCTAAAAGTAACCACCTTATAAGGATGTGAATCAAATGATTAAAAGCATGGCGCGAGCTTCCCTGGTGGCGCAGTGGTTGAGAGTCTGCCTGCCAATGCAGGGGACAAGGGTTCGTGCCCCGGTCCGGGAAGATCCCACATGCCGCGGGGAGGCTGGGCCCGTGAGCCATGGCTGCTGAGTCTGCGTGTCCGGGGCCTGTGCTCCGCAACGGGAGAGACCACAATAGCGGGAGTCCCGCATACCGCCAAAAAAAAAAAAAAAAAAAAAAAAAAAAAGCATGGCGCACAGTAAGTGCTCAATAAATGTTGGCTATTATCATTATGTCCAATGTATCTTACTGATTGTGGAAATTTGTAAAGTCCATTTTTCAAAGTCTGCAGTTATAGCAGAAAAAGAAATTTGATACACCAGACTATTCTGAACCATTGGCATTTCTGGGGGCCTTTCATTTTCTATGTTATACATTTCTGCGGTGTTTGAATTTTACACTGTTCTATCTTCTAGTTAAAAAGAATACTTTAAGAATTACTGAATTAACAGTAGCTGTTCGTTACTATGTATTTTCTCAATCAACAGTTACTGAAAGTACAAATTAATATCATGTAGGTGTCCTTGAATTTGATATTAAAAAGGGACCTTTGTATTTGAAATATTAAGAAACAGTTTTGGACCTTGATAACAGTTTCAAACTTAAACAAAGCATCTGTAATATCAAGACCTCAGTCCATAATTCCAAGAATTTAAGATTATGCTTCTTAATGTAGCCAAGGATTCAGAAGTAGAACACTGAGTACCAATATGAGAAGCACATTGTTAGGAACTCTTGAAGAAGGCAGAGAAGAGTCAAGACAAACCACTGTTTACACATACTGAATTCAAGCACTATTCCTTCTGAATAATAACATTACCAAACTTTTAACTAATCTGAGACATCCAATTTACCTCTAGGAAGGACTGCATATTTAAACAAATTTAAATAAAAAACAGTGCCATTAAGATGCAAATTTATTTAAAATTCTGAAATTTAATTTTGATTCTACCTGAGGCAGGTTCCCATGAATCAGAAGAGGATCTTTTTCTTGAGAGAGGTCCATTTTCCTATTAGCAAAATGAGAAAAAATTAATTAGGAGTTGGGAGCAGTCAAGAATGTGAACTATTCTTCATAATATTTAAACACAGATTTCTAGACTGAATAAAGCAAGCACCAACTTTAGAGGTAAACCCAAACGTCTATAAAAAAATATTTTAAATTCTTAAGTCTTTTCATAAAAATGAAGTACATTTGTATCATATGTAAAAATGTCAGTTTTCATAATGTAAATTTAGAAATTTTTATTAATAGCTCAAGATTAATATTAGAGCACTGTACTGTACTATTATTTTAATAAAGAAATAGCCTAATATTTGCCTATCAAATGGCTACAACTCACTCTTCAACACTTCTGTTTAGGTACTGATACACCACCAAACACTAAAATGTTATGAAAATGGACCAAATGTTACTAACTTCTACTGATCATTAGCAAATCTCACTGGTAAAGGCACCAAATTCCTTGCAAACAAACCCATGAGTTTACAAATATAATTTTCCAGCAGTATAAAATACAACTCCATTTACTCTTAGAATGTCATAGTTTGGTTTATTTTTGGTCCATCTGGTTTTTTAAAATCTCATAGTATCTTATCAACATAGCACTTTCTTGATATCTCATCTTCCTTTAGTTGCTCTATATGTAGAGAAGCTTTCTGAAACAGATGTACTTAACAACTTGACTTTACAGGGGACAGGAACAGCTTTTATGCTAATTCTCAAAACAGAAGTTTGATGAGCTTAAGATGTATCTGGATAGTTTTCATCATATTCTAAGTTTTCTAAGATCCATACTCAACTACTTAAGACATATAACCTAAACCAGTGATTTTCAAACTTTAAAGTGCAGCAGAATAATCTGGAAGGCTTGTTAATTGCAGATTGCTGGACTCTACTTCACAGTTTCTGGTTCATTGGGTTTAGAGTGGGGCCTGAGAATCTGCATTTCTAACAAGTTCCTAGGTGATGCTGATGTTGCTAGTCCAGGTACATTTTGAGACCCTCTGTTCTAAACCATTTCCTGTTGTTTTAGATTTTCCATTCCCTCAAGAATCTTCCTTCAGTGCAGCCTAACTTAAAAATGACTGTACTTGTCTAAAAAAAAATGCTTACTTTCCTGATTAAGAAAGATCTTTGTTCCTGGTCTGAAAAAATTATGGGCAAAAAACAAGACTTTACTAAGTTTGACAGACAGTAGGAGGAAATTTAATGAAATTAGCTTCTATACAAACTGTGTATCAGTATTTCCCTAACAAAAGGTACCAAATTGTTTAACAATTATCAAACATTTTTAGATTTAGTTATTCTAAATATGATAAAATAGTAGCCAAGCTAATTCAGCATTTATTGCACATACCAGGTTTGAAAGATTACTATTTCCGGCTGTGACATCATTCTGTTTATTCTGTTCCTGCCTTGGTTTGCATCTTCTTCCTATACTAGAGGATTTTAAGGAAAGAGTGCTTGCTGCTGAGAAAGAATTTTCTGAGTTGATTCTCTGCTCCATTTGCTCCCTTCTCAACCTCTTTAGTTCTCTTTCTCTGCAGTAAGAAGCTAGAGACAATTGGAACTTAGCTCCCAGTGGGCTTTCTCCTGGGTGGTGCCTGGATAGGCTGCTCCTGCTGCTAAGACTTCTGGAGCTGTTCTTGAAGATGTCAGCTTCTGTCACCGCGGCCTGCTTTTTAGAATCTGCACTGATTTTGCCTCGATCTCCATCATTCTTCTCCCTGCTATTTTCATGAATGAAATGTGACTTCCTTCCCTCTGGAGACTGATGTTTTTTCTTCGTCTCTTTTGACAAGAGATATGAAGGAGGAACGTATTTTGTAACTGCCTTTGGACATTTGGTGGCCAGTGACACACAAGGCTGACGTGACTCATGTACACCATGATCTCTATGGTGCTCTTTAACACCTTTCATGAATGCCTCTAAGACGGGGCTCTTTTCTGATGGCACCCTTTTGGGTTTAGATCTTTTTGGTGAGGATAGTTTCCTTTCAAACTGCTCTGTCCCACTGATGGACAATCCACTTTCTCCATATCTGATGTTCGATTTTTGTGGAGAATCCAACATATGTCTATCTAAATAGCCAATTAAAACACATACACATTGTATGTTATTAAAAACAGCACAAACTATTACATTTGTATATTTATTATAAATTATTATACTTAAAATATTAAGCTATCACAAAAGTTTTCAAATTGATAATTAAATGATCCACATATTATTGGGGGGGAAATTAAGACATGATTTAATAGCCTTACTTTCACAAAGCTCCCTTTTGTTACATCATGTAAGCTCCCTATAGCTCCAGTTATGAAATAAGTTACTTTAATACAGAATCGAAATAGTATACATTATGAACACTATTGACTGGAATATTTTCAATTAAGAAAGCGTAACAGCAAAAAGTTTCTTCATGATGTTTAGAATTTGTTTATCTTTGTAAACAACACTGCATCTTCTTTATATTTTCTATTTTGAATACCATGTTTAATCAAATTAATAAGAGTTTAGAGTAGATTTAAAAATTGACTCCATCTTCCTCCCCAAAAGATCCCACAAAAAATGCATTAACAGTATACATACCTTGTTTTGAAGCTGGTTTGAAGAAATCTATAATTGACTGCTTCCTGAAAATAAAAGCATAACTAATATGGGATCACATTAGCAAATATTAAAACTTCAATAATTCAGATTAAGTGGAGAATATTAGTAGATTTATAGAGTATAGGCTGAATTTCACTATCTGGTTTAATCAAGTTCTGACAATGACAATAATGCTTTGCTAAGCTGATTATAAAAAATTTTAAAAATTAAATTCAGCACTTCCTGTAGGAGTAAATTTATAAAAGCAGTATTGAGGTTTATATACTCTATAGTACTAAAATGATAAAACTGCAGTGTGGATCTAAGGAATTGGTAGAGTATGTCCTAGGACTGAAAAGCTTGTTGCTATGTGGGAGAAGAAAAGAACTTGAGGGGATCTGATCCTATTCCTTGATATCTCCAGTGCCAGGTACAAAATAATGCTCAATAGATGTTTGCTGAACGAATAATGGAGATTATAAAAACTAATTAAACCTGAAGAGACTCATAATAAGAGTAGATGGTAGAATGGCAAATATGGGTGATTTTGCTGGTCTGGAGAGGCAGATGAAGAGTGTTCTGGGCAAAAGGAAGAAAGGATCAAGTTCTAACCTTATACTATACTCTTTATACACTACAGTTAGATGTTAATCTAAGTAACAGCAAAAACTGGAATGAACAGTGTTTCAAAATCTTAATTTTTTACTAAGAATTCTTAAGATATCTACGAAAATAATGCGTTGCCTGGGAATAACACAAAACAGAGAAAAAGGAGAAAGTTAACAATAACAAAAACCAAACTGTTTTAATTTTTAAGGGTTTCTGCATCCTACAATGAACACAAAGTGAAGTAGGACCATATTACCATAATTTGTATTCTGATTTGTTCATGTGCTTAGAGTTGTCAACTGCATAGAGGGATGTTATTATATGTTGAGCAACAAATCACCTTTCTGGCAAATTTTGCTAAAATGTATTCATTTTAGCTGAAAGAAAATAAGCAGTAGATGAGTTTCCCTAAATATTTATCCACTATGAGCTTGGAATGCTCAGAGGAAACTTGAACAATCCAAGTCCTTTGAAGGTTATGTTTATTCTACATCTTGTACTCTTTACTTGCCACATTAGAATAGCAATGCCCATTCTTAATGGTTTACTGAGAGTCCACAATGTTTGTTTGAGATGCTGGTAGAAAAGCTAAGCAGTTATGAAATGAATGAGTGGGAATCTATGCATTTTTTTCATAAAATAAATTATATCAGAGGGTAAAAGAAGAAATACTAGAGGTCTGCAAAGGGGAGAAGGATGATGCCTTCAGTTACTGGTTGAATAAAGAGAGATGAGAAAGGACTAAAAAGCACCTAATTAACTCAAAACAATACTGGATTTTTTAAGTTAATTACTAAAAGTAACACTGTATCTCCTCCGTAAAGTATTACATCTTTTTGGTTAATACACCTGAGAGAAAAATGGCTTTGGGTAAAACATACAAGAAACCTGTAAAATAACCATGAATGTGACTTTCAAGAAAGAACAGTCCCCTAAGTTCATATGCACAGAAAGGTCCATTACTTATTTATAACTAATTAAACTAATTAAAAAATTATTTGTAACAGCACACAAACCCTTATCTGAAACTTTTGGGGCCAAATGTGTTTTAGAATTCTAAATTATTTTTTTGGATGCATTATGTAAAGCCCCCAGTGGGGTCTGAGACTGCACCCTGTAAGCAAACACATTAATATTTCTCCAGCAAAACTTACGAACACTCACACCTAATGAGGTAAAGACCATCTATACCCTTCCATTAGTTCCGGTCAGGTTTGGCTGCCAAGTTAGATGTGGTGCCAAACTTACTGAAAACTTTCGATTTTCATAGCTTTCTGAATTAAGATAAGGGGTTGTGGACCTGTACCACAATATCTGAAGATAAATTTACTGTTAAACTTATGTTACAAGCTTTTAAACTTAAAATAAAAAAGACAGTACCAAGTGCGTAGAGAATTTAAACATGTTTTATTGTCAGAGGATGTCATTTGATTAAACTCCCCATCTCATTACATAGCTCCCACAAAATCTTTACAAAAAAACCTGGCCTCTTGGAGAGGCGTAAAGTTACTGAAGGAGAAAACATATCACATTCCAAATCTGCATGTTTTTTAAATTAAGACTTATCGTGCGTAGTGGACTTTAAAGCAATTCGTGGAAGGGTTTCCCTCATCACATCTTACATAATTTCACCCACAATACAGAAAAGGCTTATACTATTCAACCACTAGGATCAGTAAAACTGACAGCGTACAGAAAACCACTTAAATATGCATTTAGCAGTCAGGGCCCCGGGTCCAGCTAAAGTAAAGGACAAAAATCACGTTCTACCTAAGGCGGGTGGTCCGCAGCCATCCAGGCTGTGGTCACTAGACCAAGAACAGCGTCCCAACTACAGAAAAGGAGACTCCAGCTCCCAGCAGCCCCCGCGCGGAGGCGGGGCGGTGGTTTACCAGGCCCCGGACGCAGAGGCCTGAGCTCGCGGAGGATGGCGGGAACTGGAAGAGCGGCCGTCCGCAGTCCTCCCTCATACCCTTGCCCCCGCGACCCGGCCCCTTCTCAAGCCCTCTGCACGGTACCTGTCCCCAGGACTCTCTGTTCTCTTTCCCGCTGCAGCAGGGGCGGTACTACCGGGTCTCAGATGGCAGCGCGGGGGCGACGACCCCGGGGCTGGGGATGAGGGGAAACCTGGCCTAGCGGGCATGCAGCGCCTTGTCATGTCGGCGCCGCTGGCGACGGCGGCATGTGCTGTGGCTGGAGAAATTGGGTGCGTGGTTGCCGTCTTGCTGCTGGGACTCGGGGAGGCTGTCGGAGCAGAGGTGGGCGGCACCCCCTTCTCTCTTCATGGCGGTTCTCTCTCTTCGGAAGTGACTCCGGTGTGAGCGGGAAGGAACCTGAGGTCCAACAGGGGGCGGGTCTTACTTGAAGCGTCGCGTTCTGATTGGCTGGCACGGCGGTCATTCCTGTCGTGGCGCAATAGAAAGCCGCAGCCTCTCAGGAGAAGGCGGGGTTTCGGTGAGGGGGAGGAGAGAAGGAAAATTGCCCCCCGTCACGTGCACAGGGACGGGGGAGCGGGAGGGTAGGGTGGGGTGGGGGCGCCGCGGCCTCTGGGCCGCGTCGGCTTCGACGGGCGCGTGGGGGCGGGCGGGCGCGGGAAGGCGCGGGCAGCAGAGTGCGCTGCGGCAGCTGGCGATACCCATCTTGAAGAGGGCGAGGGGCGAGGCAAACCCCGAGCTCGGTAGCTGACTTCAATGAAGATGGCCAACAGTTGGGCTTCCAGTGTCACACAGTTGTGTCTCAGAAATCCCCAGCTGTTCATTACATCGTCTCTTTAACATCTTAGGCCAAAGTTCCCTGATGCTGTCACCATTTCCTCGGTAGTCTGCACAACCCAATCTGAAGACTTGTTCATTCTGTGAGGGTTCTTGCTAAGTGCTGGGGGTGGCTCCTTTTTCTTTCTTTTAAAGAAGAAAAAAAACCTCATTGAAATAAAGACTGTTTTTATTCCACAAACGCATTTTGTTTCTCAGTTGATGAAATGAGTTATCCATAGAACCTATGCAGCCAGATTCCTGAGAGATTTCTGAAAGGAACATAGGCTCAGCTTTCAATTACCCATGTTAAGTGTGGAGAGCATAGGTTAGTGAAAACTGCCAGCAGCCTCCAATCCTCCTTTGCAAAGGGCTTGTGCTTTGGAGGCTGTTAGCGTTTTCCCTACAAACTGAGAGGCTGGTCAGAGTATCTCTGAGCTTGTTTCCACATCTATAAAATGGGCATTCTACTTTTCTGGGCAATTGTAAACCATAAAAATGGTAAGCAATGGAAAGTGCACAGCTCAGAGTCTCTCATGTAATAAGTACTGGGCAAATTAGTGTTCCCTTCCCTTGTTTTTTAGACAGACTCTTAACACTTTAACTTACTACAAAATCTTCCAGAGACAGGTCAGATAGTATAATAACTATTAACCAAAATATCAGTCTCAAGGTTGTTCAAGCCTTAACTGTCAGGCCTGTTCAATCAGTTGGATGGAACAAAATCTTAAATGACACAGAATTTAGACGGGTCTTTAAAGTTTATTGTACTCAGATTTAACTGCTTTGCTAGCTAAGCATGCCTGACTGGCCTCAAGTTCACCTCCTTCCCTTCCCTGTTAGCCTCCAGGAGGAAGAATTAATGAGGAACAAAGTGGCTAACAGGGTGGCAAAATGGAGGATAGAAGGTAAACTGTACAGATCTCTCATTCATCCCCAAAGTATATATCCATAGGTATATACTAGGTAGCAGGGATGCAAGAAAGGGAATACTGAAATAAGAGGCATTTTTCTGCTCCTAATACTTGAGAAGTTACTGTACCTAGCATTGTTTCTTAGATAAAAAAAAGAATATAATAAATGCTCAAAATGTGTTGAATGAATAGTGACTTATATGTTTGTTTATTAAGGGCTTTTCACACATATTATTTCCAATCTTGTCTTATTGTGTTCTGTTGGATGTTACTACACTAGCAAGCTCCTGTTTCTATAACAGCACATCTACAAAACATTTAATCTGACTCATTTCATTGCATGCTTGGATCATAAAAAAGAGTAATGCATAAAAACACATTCTGCATAATCAATTAGTTGCTTTTCTTGGATTATAGTATTTGAATCATCCAGCTTCCAAGGTGTAGCTTTAAAGTCTATACTCATGCTACCAAACAATAGTTTTCGGATTTTCTTAATCTGAGCAACAGATTATGGAGTTAAGTGAGGCAAGAAATCCCTAGATCAATAAATGAAGATGGAGTCATAATGAAAACACAATTTAAAAAATCTCTTCTTAACAGTGAAGTAGTTATCCAAATCCTCAATAAGCATCAAGGCTCTTCTTTGTTAAAACTGTGTTTGAGAATGATACAGATTTGGGTTGCAGGGTGAAATATGCTCAACATACCAACCGGAACTGCTGGGAGCCTCTAAGGCTCTTCTCGCCCCGCCACCTTCCCCCCCCAAAATAGTGCTGGTCAGTCTATTATGTGTTTATATCCCTTCTCTCACTTTGAATTTGTGTGTGTGTGTGTGTGTGTGTGTGTTTGTGTATGTGTATACACACACATACATACACTGTGTGCACACACATGGTTAATGTAAGGGATTTTTACACATTGTAGTGGGCTGGAAATAGATGGCCTGGAAGCTGTATACTAGGTGAAAGATGTTAAAGAGCCAGGTATTTGCACGTGAGGAGACCAGGGGAGAGAAAAACTGGGGTGGGGCTGGGGGAAGAAGCTGATGAATAAA
>NC_041233.1:57224588-57255773 GCF_002837175.3 Physeter macrocephalus
GAACCCCCAGGCTGTCAGACTCCCCTCCTTATATCTGACCGCTGAGTTGTGGATAAGATTCAAGTTCTTTTCCTGTGGCCAAATCAAATGACCTCTGTTCAGTCGTCCCAACCTTTCCAAGACCACTAAGGAGGATTGTTGCTTAAAGAAATCAGGTAGATTCCCTGTCTGTGGTTTCCAAACTGTATACTGAGGCGCACCCCAGGGTGCCACAATGAACTCATAGGACTGCCAGACATTTAAAGTTTTTGAGGGAAATCCAGCAATACTCGACATTTGCTAGACACTGCACAAACTACGAGCTTGAGGTAGTTCACAGTTTCAAAATTAGTTTGTGGTACATCACTTTCAATGATGTCTTTGCAAAACTGGGTTTTTGATGGTTGCTGTGACAAACAGCAAGAATTACACAAAAGTCAGTGTGGAACAGGAACTGGTGGCAGTATCCAAGCTGATTCCAAGTTTCGAGAAGTTATGCAGAGCCCAACAGACACACATTCCATTCATTAGTAATCGAACTTAAGAATAATGTAAAAATATTCTTTTTTTCTTCCAATTTATGTGTGTTCGTTTTTCAAATGGCTACGAAGGAGTTAGGATGTAAATAGTTATTAAATTGTTTGGACCTAAGTACTTTTTTTTCTTTTTTTTTTTTGGCCGTGTTGGGTCTTCGTTGCTGCGCGGGGGCTTTCTATAGTTGCAGTGAGCAGGTGCTGCTCTTTGTTGTGGTGTGAGGGCTTCTCATTGCCGTGGCTTCCCTTGCTGTGGAGCACGGGCTCTAGGCTCACGGGCTTCAGTAGTTGTGGCATGCGGGCTCAGTAGTTGTGGCTCACAGGCTCTAGAGCACAGGCTCAGTAGTTGTGGCACACAGGCTTAGTTGCTCCGCGGCATGTGGGATCTTCCTGGACCAGGGCTCGAACCTGTATCCCCTGCATTGGCAGGCGGATTCTCAACCACTGAGCCACCAGGGAAGCCCTAGACCTGAGTATTTAAAGGGAATTGTTAGATATTTCTTTTGGCCTAGGGTACTGTGAAAAAAATCACTGCAAAACTAAGGGCTCCATGAATGTAGAAAATTTGGGAACCCCTGCCCTAAATGAATGAAGGAAGAAATGAAGGAATGAGGGAATCTCACTGGGTTGCATTTGGGTCTCAGACCTGCCCCCTCTGTAAGCTCAGCAAGTACTGTGCCTCTGCAGGAAACTTTCTCTCATTAAATTCTTAATAATTGCTTCTGGGGAGTTCTAATCTTGTTTCAGTGATACAGGTGTTCACAATGTGATCAGAGGGTGGTAGAGTGTCCCTAGGGACTGGGGATGGTGGTGGTAACTTAGAAGTCAGAGCCGCGTTGACCTGGTCAGCTCAGAAGATCAGAAGCAAAGGAGAGAATGGAGGCTGAGGACAGTGGGGCGCCGCCTTAACCGGCTCTGCTCTGCACCTTCAGCTGGGTTGCACCAGGTAGCCCAGCCTCCTTGGTAAAATCTCCCTAGACCTGCCTCACACTACGCCCCCTGGAGGCCACACTGGGTCTGCTGGACAAATGGACGCACTATCTCTCGGCCCCCAGAAATCTGGGGCCTTTGATCCGCCCCCATCCCCGGGGAGGGAGGGGGTGGGTGCCGCTGGGCCCCCGTGCAGGGCTATGCTTCTCTCTACTTCCCCGCCCGCAACCTCAGGTGACTGGTGGGCGCCTTCCCGGCGCGAAGACTGCAGAACCGGCGGGTCCCTAGCGCCCCGGCTCATACATTAAAGATGCGGAGGCGCCGGGACTGCGGTGCCACAAACATGAAGACAAATTTTTAATTCCGAGCAAGAAGATGCCGGGAGATGGTGGGCACGGGAGAAAAATGAATTAGGTTTTTATTATGTGTTTTATTATGCTGTAATTGAACAGGATTAGGTGAGAATACAATATATTTCTGATGCGGCTGGAGCGGGGAGCGGGCGGGAAAGAGTCTGACAGTGAGCGAGAGACGGCGAATCCCGCCGAGAAGCCGGGGCTCCACGGCGCGGCGGGCCCCAGGGGAGGGCTGAGGAGCGGCTGCGTGGGGGACCCCCTCGCAACCCCGCTTCCCCGGGCAGTTTGGACCTGGATGGGGGTGGGGGTGAGGAGGGCTGCCTTAGGAGGATTGGGTTAGCGACAGGTCCCGCTAGCATATGCTGGAGGAGGGGACGGGCTTGAGAGTTGGAGGACTGGGAGCTCACAGACCCGCCCCAGAAGGGAAGGTGAGTCACAGAGGGGGAAGGGGCGCAAATATGAAGACGAGGCCCTCTGGAGCCATGGGGTCACGGATGCCCGCGAATTCACACTTGCTCCTAACATCTACCCCCTGCACACGTCGGGCACAGGCCTCGTAGGTCAGCAAACATCGGAGCGCCCACTTTGTGCCCGGCCCTTGCTTACGGCAGGGAGACTCGGGCTTTCAGACCCACCACCTCCCCGTGTATCCCACCCAACTCCTGTCACCTCTGAAAATATCCCTATCCACGCAGGTCTAACCCAGCACCTTCCCCCCAGCCCTGCGCCCCCAGGAGGCCTCTTCAAATAAAGGGCGCCCAGGTGAGCCCCGGAGCTGGGCTTTCGGGCGGGAATGGGCGACCCGCCCTCTCACCCCCGGAACCGCCTCCCTCCCCGAGCTCCCTCTCGGTCCGCCGCAGCCCCGGCAGCTTCATTAAGGACCGCCTCCGGCTCCGCGTCTCACCTGCTGCAGCAACCCCTTGCGCTCCGCCAGGGACCCGCTCCTGGCGGTGATGAAGAGGCCCATTAGCCGCTTCTACCTTTAGGGCGGACTGGGCCGCTCTCCCCGCCTCCCAATTAGGACATTAGAAACCGTCAACCAAGATTAATAGTTGCCCGGCTCCGGGGCAGGGAGATGAGCCCAGATATGGCTGCAGCGCCGCTCGCTCCGCGCCGGGCCAACCTCTCGCGGGCCGGGCGCACCACCCGCCGCCGCCATCCCTCCTTCCACCTCCTTTTCCGCCCGCAGGCGTCCCTGAGGCTATCGGGTGAGTCCCACAGTGGGGTCGGGAGTGTCAGAGACCGGAATTCTAGGCCCTGCTCTGTCTCCGAGCTGGGCTTGTTCTGAGGCTAGGCGAGTAGGGGAGGCAGGTGCACCCTCTTCAGGGGTCTCCCCCACCTCCCCCACGGTTTGATTGAAGGATTATCTGATCTTAAATGATGGACTGACCTTCGCTTCCTTGGAGAGGCTTCCTTGACCCCCTCTCCCCCAAGTCAATTCCTTTTCTTATTCTTGCTCATTTCCCTGTGTCATATTTTTCAGTATCTGTACCATATGTGTGCTTTTACCTTTATCTGTGTGATTATATTACTGTCTGTCTCCCCCACTGGACTGGGGGCTCCAGGGGGAAGGGACCATCGCTTTGCTCACCGTGGGCTCTGGAGCACCTTCAGTAATTGTGTGTTGAATGGATGAGTGGGCAACAGGCTTGTTCCCTGTGTTTTTCATTGAAATATCTGTTTCCTGTGTAAACTCCCCCACCACCTTCTTAAGCACCCTCACAGCACCTGCACTCTTTCTTCTAATTCGTATTATAATTGTAACTTATTTCTGTAATTATCAGTTTGATGTTTTCTCTCCCTTGAGGTCATAGCTCCCGGAGGGCAGGCAGGAGCTGGGCACACAGCTGCCTGCCAGCTGGGAGCTCAGCACTTAGTCGGTCAGATTATGGTGCCTGAGGACTCAAGAGCTTTAGAGCTCTTCCAACTCCATTCTTTTGAGGATTCCGTGGCCTCAAGAGGCAAAGTGACTTGCCTGAGGTCACACAACCAACTAGAAGCAGAGCCAGGATGAAAACAACTCTCCAACACACTGATTTTTCTCCAAAGGTCACATCATCTGGGATCCTGAGGAAGCCCCTTCTGAATTCTGAGGTTCCTAAGCGTTGAGGAATCTGTGGGGTGGTCCCAGGTGTCTCTTCCTTGGCGATGGTGGTCACCCAGAACTAAGCCTTTCCCCCTCCCTCCAGGGGTTTGGGCCCCAGATGCACCCTACACTCTGTGTCAACAGGGGCAATTCTTTCCATTAAATCTCGACTCTAGTTTCTCTTCCTTGGATGTAAAACTAGGGGAGTCTCATCTCTCCAGGCCTGGAGAGTTGTGAACTGTCTCTGATCTTCCTCTCCCATCCCCACACCTGCTCCTCACCCCTCAGCTCCAGGGGGGAAATGACTTGGGAGCAGACAATGAAGGCAACTACAGAGGAAGTACTAAGACGAGAGAGTGGGGGCCTGAGTTCTTCCTCCACCTCGTCACACCCCTCGTGTCACCTCTCTAGAACCCACATACGCTAGGGGGGAAGGGCGGGACTGGGTTTGGGGATGGAGACCAGATCGATACTTCACTAGGTTGTGAAGACCGCAGGCTTTCACCTTGCAGATAATGGGATGAGCGGCGGTAAACTCTCACCGACAGAAAGGGCTCCCACGGCCTTAATGAGATAATCAATACTTGTTCTCGGCTTAATTTCCATCTAATTGCTCTTTAACGACGCCGGATAATGGGCCGCCTCCTGTGAGGAGAGAGCTGGCTGGGAATCCGACCCGCCTCGGACTCCCGCCCCTCCTCCTGCGGGCGAGGTGCCCTCGCGCAGGTGGGATGGGGGCGCACCCCGCTCCGCCGGCGGGGCTGGAGCTCCCTCCGCCGGCCTCCGCGCCCGGCGCTGCCACCTGCCTGCGGCGTTCTCGGCCCTCGCAGGGGGGGCTCCGCGCCTTGGATGCGGACCCCAGCCAAGCCGCCGGGGTCAGGGCTCCGGGCCACCCATCTGACTGGGCCGCGGAACCGCTCGGTGCCCTCGCCCCCTGACGGCGCCTCATCCTCCCTGCTACCCGCCGGGCCAGGCACGTTGCGGCCCAGCCCCCAGGCCGAGCTGAGGCGCCTCTGGATGCGACCTTTCCACCTTTCCCTTCCTACCTCCACGCATTACACGTGGCCGTGGTCCAGAGGCTTTGGGTAAATTGCTGTGTGTCTGCATCTAAGGAGGGCTCCGAGGCTATTTTTCCCTGTGAGGTAGCTGGCTGCCTCCTGCAGAGGAGCCTCGCTGGTCACCATAGACTGACCACTCAAGCAAGGAGGGGAGAGGGACAAGAGTGAGGAAGGCTTGGGCGGGACCCCTAGGCCCTATGGCTCAGGGGCTCACGCTGCCCCCCAGCTCAGAAAGCCACCTCATTTCCAGTCACCATCCCCTCCACCCCAGCCACCTCTATCCAGGAAGATTCCTGCCAACTCTAGCAGTTCAGGTATCAGCTGTAACGCCTGTCACCTCCCACCCGCCTGTCTCAGCACTAGGAGCAGATGGAGGTTCTCCCCAAGGCCTCTAACAGAAGACTGACCTGCCTCCCCCCTGCCACCTCCCCAGAAGTCCCAGCTCATCTCTGTTGTCTTCTCTTGATGCCAGCCCTGAAGCACTTTGGTCTCAGATGCCCAGATGCTGTGACCAACGAGGTTCCCCACCACCTCCCCACCTCCTGATCTGCCGTCTGGGCCCACACTCACCTGCATTTCTACAGCTTGGCTCCTGAATATAGGGTGTTTAAATTATAAAACACCAGCTGCAGTTCTGGCTCCAGCTGCACTGGAGTTAGGCTGACAAAGATACAGCGATATCGTCAGGATAACGAACATGATGGTTAGAATCCGGCCTTGGATGTTGGCAGCCCGAGGTTCAAGTCTTGGCTCTGTTATTTACTGGTCAGTGTGACAGTGGGCAAATTTACCTAAAGGTCTGAACCTCAGTTTTCTCATTTAAAAAATAAGGTTAATAATACTACCTTTGTAAGTCTGAAATAAGCTGATGTATGTAAATTGCTTGCCATAGTGCCTGGCACACTGGAACCATTTGATAAGGGGTAGCTATTGTTATTGTACGTTAGAGCTGAAGGAGCCATCTAGTTCAAGGATCATAAACTCAAAGGACACATGGGCCAGCAAGAATCTTTCTTATAAATTTATTTATTTATTTTTGGCTGCGTTGGGTCTTCGTTGCTGTGCGCTGTGTGTGGGCTTTCTGTAGTTGTGGGGAGCAGGGGCTACTCTTCCTTGTGGTGCACGGACTTCTCATTGGGTGGCTTCTATTGTTGTGGAGCATGGGATCTAGGTGTGTGGGCTTCAGTAGTTGTGGCAGGTGGGCTCTAGAGCACAGGCTCAGTAGTTGTGGTGCACAGGCTTTATTGCTCCATGGCATGTGGGACCTTCCTGGACCAGGGCTTGAACCCGTGTCCCCTGCATTGGCAGGTGGATTCTTAACCACTGCGCCACCGGGGAAGCCCAGCCAGCAGGACTCTTATGTGAGGGAAGTAAGCCTGGTTGGGACTGCGGTGACCTGGAGAGGGCCAGCCCTGCCTGAAACAGCAGCCAATGCTCAATTTCAATGGTTGCAGGGTGGACTAGATTCCCTGGGTTTTCTTTTTTCCCAAAAAATCTGGCAGTACTAGGAGCTTAGATATTAGCTCCAACTTTTCTCACTTCCTTATCTCAGCACTAGGAGCAGCTGGCCTTAGGCCTCTCTGAACATCCTGGCCTAATGACTCCAGCCCCTAAATTCTGGATTTTTATATAAAATTTCTCATCATTTAAATATTGGCAATTAAGAAAAAAAAAACCACTGTGCCAAATACAACATGTTTGAAGGCTGAATTCATCCTCGTTTCTCAGAACAAACTGAGGTTCAGATGGGTCACAGCTGCTGGCAAAGCTGACTGGAAGTCTGGATTCTATGTTAAAATAAGAACTTCTTGGAGGCCCTTCCTAGACTGTGGGGCGTTTTAAGCTGCCTCCCACTGCAGCTACTGCCTGCTTTGCAGACAGCACCCGGCAGCTGGGCCAGTGTTAGCACTTGACAGTTCCCAATGCACAAGACTGATATACGGCAGCCTTCGCTCTTGTGATAAATCCAAATTCTTTAAAAATGTTGTAGGCTTCCCTGGTGGCGCAGTGGTTGAGAATCTGCCTGCCAATGCAGGGGACACGGGTTTGAGCCCTGGTCTGGGAAGATGCCACATGCCGCGGAGCAACTAGGCCTGTGAGCCATAACTACTGAGCCTGAGCGTCTGGAGCTTGTGCTCTGCAACAAGAGAGGCCACGACAGTGAGAGGCCCGCGCACCGCGATGAAGAGTGGCCCCCGCTCGCCGCAACTAGAGAAAAGCCCACGCACAGAAACGAAGACCCGACACAGCCATAAATAAATAAATAAATAAATAAATAAAATGTTGTAGAGGGCAGTGTGACAGCAAGTCAAGTCCCAGGACCCCAAAGATTTCAGTCCCTTAACTTAAAGCGCCATATTTCTACACAATTCTTGAGCTCAACTTCCGTGTGATTCTACTCAACAAATTCCCCACTGGGGTGTCCCCAGTCAGGGGACAGAGCCAGCAGGAGGCTTGCCAGGCATAGTTCACCTGATCGTCATCTTTTGGTACCTCTCTCCCTGTATCTTACTCCTGGGGAAAATGGTGGAAAATACATGAAGGAATTGGGGATTTGTGAGGCTGTGCATATCGACATGTAAGGTTTATGGACTTTTTTTTTTTAAGGTTTATGGACTCAATAACATGCTCAAAGGTTTATGCTGAGCCTCATGTTTCTTCTTTCTAGCCCGTGTTCTTTCTAACACGTTTGTTCTGATAGTACCGAATTGCCCATACTGAACAGAGATGGCAGTTGTTCTCTGCTCAGTATTATACTTACCATATTCTGATGCTCTTCTGGAGTCCAGGATTCTCTGTGTGATTTGGTTGCCTAAACACCAAGTAGTTCCTGGCTTACTGTTAAGTTCTCTCTATTTTCCATCAGCCCTTGGAAAAGCATCCCACCATTTTTTCCTTGGAATTCTAGCATGCATTTCCCAGCTTCTTCCTTGGCTTCAGGGAAACAGCCAGCTCAGGAGAGTCTTGGATATTAACCTATTGCCCAACTCCCCACAGAAGCCAACGCTAAACTGTGTTATGTCTCAAGAGCAAAGGTTGAAAGTGGAATGTAAGCAAGGATACTGTCACTAACAAATGTAGTTTGGGGTCCAAGAACTTTTCCTGGTCCATATGGTCTTGATGGGGCTCTCAGATGGATGGCCTCCTCCCTCTACAGATGTTATCTTAATTTTGATTCCCCAGAAAGAGAACCTAAGACAGGGATTGTTTGGGAGGTTATCCCAGAAAACACAGTGAAGGAGAGGGGAAGTGAGAGAAGGGAGGAAAAGTAAATAAAATGTGCATCAATGAGGGGGAGACCTTCTGCAAGCCTGGAGAGAATACAGCACAGAATTATTCCACTGAAAGGAAAGGAAGCAGGGGTATTTATCCTCCAACTCCTGGGCCTCTCTGGTTACGGCTTGTTCCTGAGTTAACTCTGTGGCATTTTTAGACTGCCCTGCTAGCTGAGCTCACTCTAGGGGCCAGAGGACTCCCTCAGGTAGAGAGACCCATGAGATTGTACAGGAACTGTCTGCAGGTAACCTTTGGGGTGGCAATGGTAAATGGGCGGGGCATCGACTGCACCTGATGCAGGGGAGACGAGCTCCAGGCTGGTCAGACCTCAGCCACGTGATTAATTCCTGTTGAGCACATTACCCCAGTAGAGTAAATAACATATTTCCCTGCAATTTGATGTACTGATGCTTTTTCTGGGAGCCGTAAATGTAACGTAGGCTGGAGCTGCTTATGGCCTTCTTCCTTGGCTGCTTAGAAGGAAACATCAGAAGAAGATTCATCAGTTTGGATATATTGCTGTGACTTTCAGGATAAAGGTCTGTGCCAGAGATAGAAGTTTGGTAATCATCTGGACATTATATGATATAATGGTGGAAGGAATGAGGAGTCACTGTAGAGGTGTCAGCAGGAAGGTATCTCACTGGCCTCACACAAAATTGTCAAGTAAAAAGTCGGGTGGGACTGAAGAGCCTTCTGCTTTGGAGAACACCACTTGTCATCACCAAATCTTCCCTTCCAAGTGTGCCATAACAACAAGTAGACTTCAACCAGTGAACCTGGGACTCTCCCCATGCCCACAGGTTCCCCAACAGGTAGATGTAGAGTGTGAAAAGTGTGAGAGTATTGAGCTATCCTGACAACTAGCCTCCCTTCCCTTCAATGACTCTGGGTAATAATTGAAAAGGCAACTTATATATTAAATGACATTTTATCTAGTATTGCAGATTCTACTGGCTTTTCCCTTGGCATGAGCTTTAGCCTCTCATACGCCAGAAGACCCATTAACTCACCTCATGGTTACATAAACCTATGCATGTGATAAATTTTCAATTATAAACACACACACAAACACATGAATACATGTAAAAACAGGTGAGATCTGAATTAATGCCCATAGTTTAATTAACAGTATTGTAGCAATGCCAATGTCCTGCTTCTGATAATTATACTATGGTTAAATAAAATATTATCATTGGGTCAGGGTGAGTGAAGGGTACATGGGAACCTTCTGAGCTATTTTTGCAATGTCTATGCAAGTCTAAAAATTATTTCAAAATAAAGCTTTTTGAAAATCCAGGGGAGGAAATCCTTGCGGGATGAGTCATGTCAGAATCTTAGGCTCTAAAATATTTATTTAATGGCTAAAACTAAAAAGACTGACAATATCAAGTGTTGGCAAGGATGTGGCATAATGGGGAAAAAGTTTGGAAGAATGGTTTGGTAGTAATTACTGTTGAATGCATGCATATCATGTGAAGCAGCAATTCCATTCCTAGGTGTATCCTAACTTATATAAAAGTCAAAACCAGGTAAAATGAAAATACAGAGTTTAGAAGTGGTTATCCAGGGGGAAAAGGAGGGATTAATTATGATGGGGGCTTCTGGGGGTGTTAACAATGTTGTATTTCTTGACCTGGATTATGATCACACGAGTGTTTATTTTGTAATTAATCAAACTCTATATCTACTTTGTGCACTTTTCTGCTTGTCTGTTATATTTCAAAAATTTTTTAAAAAGGTTAAAAACAAAGAGAATAGAAATGTAGAAAGAGTCAATGATTTTACATCACTTCTAAGTTTATCAGTACAAAATGTGGCCACATCGTTAGGTCAGATGGAGCTATGATTTCCATCTCAAAGGTGGATGGGAAACTGGGAGCCTTCGGGGAGGAATTGCCTCCTGTGACATAAGAAAAGTAAGCTGAAGAAAATTTTCACCTCATTTCTTTCTGCATGTCTTAAAGCTCATTCAACTTGCCTTAATATTTTGGTATTCCAGAGAGCTAGTCTGCTGGGTGTTCCAGTTTTCTTTTGGTAACGCTTTTTGTTGCTGAATTATAATGCTTATCTTCCCACCTGGTTAGCCCAACTTTCTACATTTATCTCAACATCCTAATTTACCTATAAAAGTAGCCTCTACTTTTTTATTATGAAAAATAATTTTACAAAATAAAGGATTGTGAGCATTATACTCAACCATTTGCCTTGTTCCACACTCTCTTGGGGTGTTTGTTGATGATATACATAATAAATATTTACACAGCTGTGATCAGTATTCATATACTTCTCCTTTTTACTTAACTCTATTTTCCAACATGTATTGTTCATTTTGACCGAGTTCACCAATTTGTCGTAGTAGATAGCTACAAGGTATTCCTTCTTAATTATTTATGTTGAGACTTTTTTGACTTAACTGATTCTAATGTTCACTGGAAGCACAATTCCTCTGTATCCATTTCTAACGGGTCAATCTGGACCATCTATTTCACTTCTGCTTTTTCCAAAGTTGCAACCCTATAATTTTCACTAGTTGTGTCAAAATAGGGTTCAAGAAGTGACAGGTTAGAATGTGTGGGTCCTCCCAAGTAATTTCTTACCAAACTGATCCTTTATGCTGTGTTTCATCTTATGTTGTTCATTTGTCTAGGACCCATTTCATTCTGTCATTATATTTAACAATTATCTCATGGGTCAGTGGCTGAAAGAAAGTAAAGGTATGATAACCGTGAACTCCAGGCTATGGTTCACAGTGGAAAGCAAACTATATTCTATACCCCATTCCTTCTTCAGTACAAGCATCTACAGGAAAGAGTAAGGAGAGGAAAGAGGCAGGATTATCTGTTCTTCAAAAAATTTTAACTTCACCCTCCTCACCTGAATCTAGTCTCCCTAATGCCGATGCAAAGGATGCTGCCACCTGGCTTCTTTCCTTGCAGTAGTCACATCATCTGAATTAAGAGAATCCTTTTCCTGTGGCCCAACAGTTTTGCATGATCTGCTCAAACTGAGTCAACATTTTCAAAGTATGAGTATGCAAATTTATTAAATTTATTTATTTATTTACTATTTACGATGCGAATAGATGTTACTGAATGTGTTTTGGAGCCTTAGTGGATAAAGTGTCAGATGATGGGGATCTTTAGATACTTTCAAATTGTGCCTTATGCAAAAAATTCCCTTCTAAACGTATTTTTACAATATGTGGAGTTTTTCTGAAACAAATCTTTACTTAATAAAAGAAGATGTCCTGTAGAGTCAACAACTTTGGTGCCTACTGTATGCATGGTCCTGTTCGCGTCACCAACCGCAAGACCACCAGAGGGCGCTTGTTCCCTGTCTATCCAGCCTTCGTCAGCGACTCCGAAAATCCACGTTAAACTTGACTTTTACACTCAGGAAAAGTCTTTCACATTTAATCCACAAATATTTACCGACAATTTATTGTGCTGCCAGGAGAGGGGCTAGGTTCACAAGATACAGTGGTGAGTTAGTCACAGTTCCTAATACCAGACGCAAAGAGCACAGCAGAGACTGAAAGTAAACAACCGGTTACCACAAGGTGGGTAAGTGAAGAGTTTCTAGATCTGTGGAGTTTGTTATTTAAATATTGGCTCCTGGTTTTAGAAGCCGGTAACAATTCATTAAGGGATCCCGGATTGCTTCCGCTCTGTAACCCGGACATCGATCTCAGCCCTCATGGTACTTTGTAAACCAGAACCAGAGACCTGTCCTTGGGTGGCTCCGTTAGTCAGCTCCGCAATTTCAAGTCCCCCATCCCCCTTTTTTCTCAGGGCTTCCCGCAGTTCTCTTACAGTTCACTTCTGCCCCAGATCGACACTCTCAGTTGCCCCCCAGGGCCAAGGACAAGGAATTACCCACAACTATCAGCCTTACCAGGCTCCACCCATTTTTTCCGGTTTAAAAGCCGCGGGCTTTTCCTGTTCTGAATTCCTAGACTTCCTTCCTGTTTTGATTCTCGCGACAGTTACGAGACCTCGCGTGAAGTTTGTTTCCCTTCACTCTTCTGCGTTTTAGAGACTAGGGTGACTGTGTATCTGGCTACGCCCACCTCAGTAGAGCCCTTCGAGGGAACCCCTAAATGAAGGGGCTTGGCTGCGTTCAGGTCAGGAGAGAGAGTCTCTGACCGCTTCCGAGAGCTCGACTCCCCCGGCACCCGGTGCGCATGCGGAGCCAGTCCTCCTGGGCGGTCCAGAGGCCGAGGCCCGGCCCCCAACTTCGCGGTTGATGGAGAGGCTGGTGTCCACCCCGGGCCAGGTCCTTCCGGAGCGAGCCTGACTGAATAAAGTCCCCTCCCTGGCTGCAAAGCTCAGTCTCCGCCCCCTACAAACTGGACTGCAGCGCGGTTTCTATAAGCCGCTGGGGGGCAGGCCGGGGCGGCGCGTGGCAGACCCCCGGTACGGAGGGCGGGCCTCCAGGAATGTTCTCCCCGCCCCCAGCCCAAAGTGCCACGGTGGCGCCGGTGGCGGCCGCGAGACCGAATGCCTCTGGCCCTGCCGACCTAGCAACCATAACCTGTAATTCTGACCCGGAGCGCTGCCCATTTGGGGAGGCGCCCCGCCCACCTCTCCCAGCGGCCGCCGGTCGGCTGGGACCTCTCTAATCACCCGGCTCCTCCTCGGGTTGAAGCACCTGCCGGATGTGGGGAGGGAGGAGGAGGCCAGATGTGAGGAGGCAGAAGTAAACGCCGAGTCTCTGGTCCGCGACTTGGTGGGGAAGTGGGGTGGACAAGCCTGCAATCGCCCCTGAGCTGCGGGGTGACGACGTTTGTTGGCTCTGCCCTGCAGGAGCGCCCGACTTGGCACAAGAATTCCTACCTCCTTGTCATTTTGCAGCTGCTCTAGCGGATGGGGCTGTAAAGTCAGATGGGACAGGGCCTAGCCTTTCAACCAACTCTTAACTTCCCAGCTACCCCCCACCCTCCCATCCCCTACTCCGAACCCGCACTCCACCCCATCTCTCGACCTTTCCCAGCTTGGGTGTCCGGTTACTGCTGTTCTGTTCTTACTGTGAGTTTGGACCAGGCTAGGGGGAAGTGGCCCAGGAGGGTCCCGTGCGGCTGCATAAAATTGGCAGCTTCAGAACTAGGGTAGGGGGTGGGGTATGCAAAGTCGAGGGGCGGGGAGAGGGGGCGGAGGAGCTGTTCTCTGAGTGCAAGTCCGTGGACTCTGTCAGAGAGTCTCAAGTCGGAGCCGAGGTGGCTGGCGGGCCCACCCGATTCCTTTCCACTGCCTGCTTTTTCGGACAGGAGTCACGGCTGCTCTGAGGCGCATAGTCCCGGACACCAGGTGAGCGCTCTGGGCCCCAGGGCATCACCCCACCCCCACCCCAACACGCACACCCTCCCCCGCCCCACCCCCTTTCCACCCTTATTAACAGCTCCTTCCTCCTGGGACCATCCATTCCCACCTACCTCTAGGGCAGGAAGCTTCGAAGTTGGATGGTTTGTGGTGGTGGTGGTGGTAGTAGTGGTGGTGCGCGTGTGTGCTTGAGCTTTATCACTCCCTCCTCTCACCTCTCCCCAACCCCCAAGAACAGCCCAATCAATTACCACCCAGTTAACTGGATGACCCCTCCTATGACCCTTCGACACTTGACTCCAAGGTAGCAGGGGAGGGGGCAGTGCTAGGGTCCAGGTTGGTACGAGTAACAAGGAGGTTGCTTCTGATCTCCTGACCTGGTTTCCATCCCCGGCAGGGTGCCACGCACGCGCTGAAGCCCCTAGTGCTCTCAAGGCTTCCAGCTAATCATGCCCCAGCCGCCCGCAGCTGCCTTGCCGCTGCCTGTGCTGCTGCTGCTGCTGCTACTCCTGGTGGTGCGGACGCCGTCCCCGGCTGGCGCGCGGCCATCCCTAGGCCCCGATTACCTGCGGCGCGGCTGGCTACGGCTGCTGGAGGAGGGCGAGGGCTGCGCTCCCTGCCGGCCAGAAGAGTGCGCCTCGCCGCGGGGCTGCCTGGCCGGCCGGGTGCGCGACGCGTGCGGCTGCTGCTGGGAATGCGCCAATCTCGAGGGCCAGCTCTGCGACCTGGACCCCAGTGCCCACTTCTACGGGCGCTGCGGCGAGCAGCTTGAGTGCCAGTTGGACGCTGGTGGCGACCTGAGCCGCGGAGAGGTGCCCGAGCCGCTCTGTGCCTGCCGCTCGCAGCGCCCTCTCTGCGGTTCCGACGGCCGCACCTACGCTCAGATCTGCCGCCTGCAGGAGGCGGCCCGCGCTCGGCCGGACGCCAACCTCACCGTGGCGCACCCCGGGCCCTGCGAATCGGGTACGCACGGCCCGCGACCCCGACCCCCGGCACTTGGGTTTCCTCAAGGCATTGCTCCCCGGTCCCCGACGGCATTGGTCTCTGGCCAGCGGAGCGAAAAAGATGACGCCAGGGAGGCCTCGAGTCCATTATAAGAGTTTAATCTCGGGGCTGGTCCGCAGAAGCCACCGCCTGAAGGTGCGGGTCCGGAGCTTTGTCAATAAGCAGCGTGCGCTGGGGAACGTGAAAGCTGCAGACCCGGCTGGCAGAGACCAACCCTCTGAGAGAGCAGGCACATAGCCAACGCTTGGCCTCAAAATTGAGAGAGTGAAGAGAGACTCTCAGACTTTGTCCAGACCACTAGAATTCAGGCAGGGAAACTTGGGTTCCTGTGAGATGCAATCAGGTTTCGTTTGGGCGGCTCCGTAGAGCCAGTGCTTAGTTAACCTAGTCTCCGGGCCTCTTCCCGCGCTCCGCTTTCCTCTGCGTTTAGGGTTTAGTGGAGCAGGGGGGCTCTTCTAGCTCCTCCTCCCCCATCCCAGCGGGCTGAGGGCTATTCAAGCCTCAAGTTTTCTTTGGCAGCTCTAGTAACCTTCACTTCCTGAGCCGCTTTGAGGGGTCTGGCTTGGCTGGGCTGCTGGGAAAATAAACGCTCTGCGGGAGGGTTCCCCCACGACCCCAGGCTTTCTGCCTGCTGCCCAGATTGATTTCAGTGTCCTTACCTTTGCCACGTGGACTGCCCCCCCACCAGGGTGGGGTGGGGGAAGGGCTGATCTTCGGGCCTTTGGCAGCAGGACCTGGTTAGAGAAGGGGGAGGGTGTGGGGGAGGGAGGTGTTGCTTACAAGTCCAGCAGGGTAGGAGCCTAGAGGGTGGAATGAGGACAGGGGAGCAATCAGGGACAGAGTGTGGTTGCCAAGCTGAGGTGTGGGTCTTTGTGCTTGTTTGTGCATCTTGTCTGCCTGTGCATTTCCATCGCTGTATTCCCACCCTTGTGTGTACCTGCAGCTACATTTGTGTATGTGTCATGTCATGTTTATGGATGTGTATTTACTTCAGCATATATGTATTCCTTCACAAACACATTCAAAGTGGTTTGTATATGGAGTCCTTTCTGGGCTGGATGTGCCATCCTGTTCTTAGGCCTCCTGTCTCCACCCCCAGAGCCCCAGATTGTGTCACACCCATATGACATTTGGAACGTGACGGGGCAGGATGTGATCTTTGGCTGTGAAGTGTTTGCCTACCCCATGGCTTCCATCGAGTGGAGAAAGGACGGCTTGGACATTCAGCTGCCAGGGGATGACCCCCACATCTCTGTGCAGGTAGGGACAGGGAGCAAAGGCCTCCCCGGGGCAGCCCACGGTCCCTCTAGAATGATGCTGCTGACTCCTCCTGGCTCCAGTTTAGGGGTGGACCCCAGAGGTTTGAGGTGACGGGCTGGCTGCAGATCCAGGCTGTGCGTCCTAGCGATGAGGGCATCTACCGCTGCCTGGCCCGCAATGCCCTTGGCCAGGTTGAGGCCCCAGCTAGCCTGACAGTGCTCACACTGGGTAAGGGAGAGCCCTGAGCTCTGGGGGCTGGGGGAAGGTGGTGGATTCATGCCCTTGAATGTGTGTCCATGTGTGTATATGCATGGGGTTACACACACAAGCATGACTTTCTCATAGACTGGGATACATGGGCACTGACAGCCCTCTTTCCTGTTCTCTCTCCTTTGTCCCCATGTGTTTGCAGACCAGCTGAACTCCACAGGCATCCCCCAGCTGTCATTCCTGCACCTGTTTCCTGAGAAGGAGGCTGAGAGTGAAGAGGCCGAGGATTACTACTAGGTCCAGAGCCGTGGCCCATGGGGGTGGGTGAGTGGGGGTAGTTTTCAACCCTGCTCTTGAAAAGATCTGGAAAGGAGGAGCAGGGCCCCTTCACAGATTGCTTTAATGCCCTTAGTAGGGGAGATGTGATGGTGGTGGGAGAGACAAAAGTTGGAGGGTAAGGAGAGCGGCAGAGACTAGGGGAGGTGGGATGCAGAGGGGCCCATGCAGGAGTGCTCTGGCCAGGACAGTCTCCTGTGTGGACCAGCCAGGCATTAGGCAGTAGCTGCCTGCTGGTCTCTAGGCTGAGTGGGGAGTGGGGAGTAGGGGTGGGGAGGAGTGGAGCTGACACAAAGGGGTGCAGACACCAGGATCCTCTACTTCTTTCCAGCAGCCCTCCCTCCAGCTCTGCTCAGCCAGTCTTCTGACTGCCCTTCTGCACAGCTCCTGCTGTTATTTTCCTAGTCCCCAGTCTTTGCCTAACCTCAGTCTACCCTTTCTCGAAACTCACCTTCTAGAAAATCTCCCTCTCTCTAAGTCCCAATTGCACATACTAACTGCAGTCCTCTTTGCTGTTTGCCATCTGCTGTCCAGGAAGGCACGATGGAGCGTGGTTTAGCTCAGTGCAGTAAGATGGGCATTTGGGCATGTCTGATTTTCCTGTCATTCTGGGAACTCCATGAGGGCAGTACCATATATTATACCACTTTGTACTGGACGATGCCTAGCACAAGACTAGGCACAGTAGGCACGCAATAAAGATTTATGAACAAACTGAGACAGATGGTTCATGCAGATTTGCACACAGAGACTGCATTTCTCTGGGAGGCCTCCCAGGGTAGTAGGACTCTGGCTTCCAGAAGCTGTAGGTCCTGCTCTCTAAGCACATGCCTGCCAGATGTGGAGGAGGCTTGAGCTGGGGCCTCCCCCCGCCCCAGGCAGGAAGGTTGGAGCCATCTGGTTGGGAGGGAGGGTATCCCCCCAGTCTGCACTCCATTGGGGCTGGTCTAGAGATAGATTGCCTGCCCCTCTGTCCCCTCCCCAGGCAGAGTGGGAAACCAGATCTATGTGGGTAGGACCCAGTATGAAAGCATAGACTGGATGGAGGAGGGGAGAAGTTTGGTCACATGTATGGGCCGCACCCTAGGATTTACCTACGAAGCCGCCCATTTCCCAGCCGAACCCAGACAAAATCATGGTAAGCTTGTTTTCTCGTCTGCCCCAACTGTGACATGTCTTCTCTGGCTGGAGGTCCCTCACAGAGTCGTACTCTTTCGCTCCCGAAATCTCTCTCCACACTCGCCTTACCTAGCCCAGGGACACTGGTGAGGCGTAGCGTTTATTGACTGACTAAAGGAGAAAATGAAAGCTTAAGTTGGCGAGGCCAAGACCCCCGTGTGTGGGTGTCGAAGGCCTCCTACGCGCCTGGGTTCCACCCGAAGCCTGGCGCCACACAACGGCAGAAGTCGCAGTTGACTCGGTGTCTGAGCTTGTCCTCTGGGGCCCAACGCAGGGAGCCCGGCCTCTTGGGAGGGGCGTGGCCCGGACCCCAACCCAAAGGCTTGGCTGCCCCTCCCGCAGAACCTCAGGACTCGTCCAGAGGCTAAGCCAGAGGACAGTTCTCGTTGCCGAGTCCTGGCTGGAGTCCGGCGTTTCCAGGAGGAGCACTCAACAACTCGAGCGGGTTGGATACTTGGGGTGAATTCTAAGTCGACCGCGAAAGTAGGGATAGGGATGTGAGCGGTATGGTGAGGGCAGGAGGGTCAGGCCGTTCAGCCTCCGGCCCAGAAGGAGGTCTGCTCCGCGCTGAAAGAGGGGACTGGGGTCTGGGTCCCGCAGCAGCCAGGGAACCCGCCCCTGACTTGTTCTTCGCCGGCGACTCCCGGCTAGCTGGGCTCGAAGGCGCCCCCTGGCGGGCCCATCGATCCTACCGCTCCCACTTACAGAGCAGAGGCCCCGCACGATCCTAGAGGGTCACAAGCGTCCCCCAGAACCCGTACTCCTCCATCACTTTTGGAGACTTTACAGGATGTTCAGGTGCAGCCTCCTTATAGCCTCAGTTTCCCCCTCCGCGGTGCTGCAGGTTCAGGCCCCACAGCCTTGAATAGGAGGAACCCCAGCTGCGCACCCCCCCCACACCTGCTCCAGCGGACCGGCTTTAATAACGTCGCTGGAAAGTGACATGCGATTTATTATTAAAGAATTGCTGGGACGGGAAAGGTTTAATAAACGCGCTGCAATGCCGAGGATTATTCACCGCAAATAAATGAGAGCGCGGGCGGTGTTTTAATAAATAATTTCCCGCCGCTCCCGGGGGAGGAGAGGGGAGGTGGAGGGGGAAGCCGAGCTGCTGCCAGAACTCCCGGCTTCGCCTCCCCACGGACTTTCAAGCCTTCCTCGCGTTTTTCGTCCTAGGTTGCTCACACCAGACATATGAGGTTCCAGGGGAGCTGACTCGCAGTGGTCTAGGTCTGGAGGCGGGAGAGGCTCTGCCCCATCCTACTTCCTCCATCTCCGGGATTTTAAGTAGCTTGCCTAAGATGAGCAAATGCGCTTCCTTCCAGCTCTGAACCAGAGGTCTGAAGTCAAGACTGGACCGGGGCAGGAAGGGTTAAACCGGGACCAGCCGCTCCCATGCCGAGGGTACTAAGTCCCAGGGCCTAGCCACTCTCCTCACAGCTTTTGGCTGACCCGGCTGGGCGTCCCAGGCAGGATCTGGGGAGTAAGCCGCCAAAGGGGGCTGTGTGTACCGCTGTGTAGGTGCTACAAGTGTCCAAATGACCCCGACTCACTCCTTGGGCCATTATGGGGAATAGGGCCACTGAAGCCGGTTGCTCATTGCTAGTTCGAAGGCTTCAAGGAAGGGTCCTTGAGCCGCGCTGGTCTGAGTCGAGGGAGTCCCGGTGAAGCCCAACCGCTAGCTCTTTGGTGAACGGGGTGTGTATATGTGTGTGTGGATTTGAGAGCTGAGCAGAACTGGAGCCCCAAGGGGGAGTCCACTTCTCCAACAGAAGCCTGGAGGCCCAAGAGGATGAATCTGATTTCAGAGAGGGCAGAGATTGCAGGCTTTGGGCACCAAGGACAAGCCCATCAGTCTTGTAGGTAGGGGACAGGGCAGTGCCTGGGGTACACCGGCTCTGCAAGCTTTGGGCCTAGGCGGAGAGAGACATGTCTGGCGACACCTCTGGCAACACTGGGGAGAACAGCAAGTGGTGAAAGAGTGCCATCTGGTGGTTATTTCTGGTTGTAGCAGCCAAACCTGGGCCTAGGGTCTTGAGACAGTTAATTGACTGGAAAAATTTGAGTAAAAAGGTGCTTGATTTGTATTCATATATGTATGTGAAGGTGCACATGTATACGTAGTATATATGTGATATCTATAATATGTTCATACTATTTATGTGTGTATGTGTCTACATGCACTGTGTACATGTATGTATATATGTATGTACATCACAATGTGTTGTGTATGTAGATTATCTAAATGCAGACATATGTATGTAGATAACCATGTAGGTGCATATATGTATGTGTGTACATAAGCACTGTATATATGGATGTGTTGTTATATGTGTATATAGCTGTATGTATACATTTATTTGCAAGTACATGTTCTATTATTTGCCTTTCTTTCAACAAGTATTTCTTTTTTTAAAAAATTTATTTTATTTATGTTATTTTTGGCTGTGTTGGGTCTTCGTTGCTGCGCGCGGGCTTTCTCTAGTTGCGGCGAGCGGGGGCTACTCTTCGTTGTATGCACGGGCTTCTCATTGCAGTGGCTTCTCTTGTTGCAGAGCACAGGCTCTAGGCACGCGGGCTTCAGTGGTTGTGGCACGTGGGCTCAGTAGTTGTGGCTCGTGCGCTGTAGAGCGCAGGCTCAGTAGTTGTGGCGCATGGGCTTAGTTGCTCCACGGCATGTGAGATCTTTCTGGACCAGGGCTCAAACCCGTGTCCCCTGCATTGGCAGGTGGATTCTTAACCACTGCACCACCAGGGAAGTCCCCTTACATTCTATTCTAAGATGTGCATGTGATTAATTATATACATGTATGTTTACAGGATTGTGTGTGCATGTATAAATGTATGTATGTATAACTCTGTTTACGTATATATGTGTGAGGAATAGACAGGCTTAAATACTCTGGTGGGCTTGGAGATTCCCTGTTTTTTTGTTTAAAAGCTCAGGTCCTGTCACCTAGGACTCTAAGTGTGTAGGCAGCTGAGGGCAGAGGGAAAGAGGCTGGAGACATAGGCTGATTACCTCCTAGGATATGTTTTGGTTATTTCCTCAGTCCTCTGAATGACTAGGTTCTTTCCAAACAGGGAACAGCTAGGTAAGTCCACTTAGAGCGATGGAATGTTAATGAAGATCAATTCTCACCTCTCTGCTCAAAGCAGAGCACCTTAGGAGGAAGGATGATGGGTTGGGGATGGGTGGGAATGGAGTCTGGGAGGCTGGGGGTAGGAAAAGGTTCTCGGAGGGCAGTGGTGTGTGCATTTAGAGACTGGAAGAGATCCAGTCTGGGAGGCAGTGATGGAAGCTCTGGGACTCAGTTGCAGATAATGGGGGTGATTTGAGAACTCTTGGGGGAAGGATGAGCTGGTGGAGAGATGGGGCCTGAGGGGGGTAATGGGGTCAGGATCAGGGACGGAGTTGGGAGGGTATGGAGGTAGAGGCTCTGGGGGCAGGAAAACCAATCTTGGGGTGGAATTTGGAGGCCATCTCAGATGGAGTCATCCCTCCCTTTCTCCCACCCCTCCCTTCTCCATGCAGGGTCCCCTAATGTTCTTCTCTAGTCCTCTCTCCTCAAGCTGGGTCCCAGATGTGTGGGGGGCAGAGGAGAAGAGCTTAGTCTCCAGAGCTTGGCCTGGCTTAGGTGACTCACTGGTGGGCGAGGTGAGGCAGAACTCTCAGCACCACGGTCCCAGGAAGCCCCGTCCCAGCCACCTGGCTCATTGCCTGCCCAGCTGCCATTACCAGGTTCCAGTTTGGGCTCAGCCCAGGGGGTTCAAACAATGGTGACCTGGAAAAGATCACGGAACATACCCTCCCCTCACCACACACACATTCCTGGGACTGAACTGGGGAAAAGGTGCTTCTGGATCATTCCTTCCCTCCTTTTGCTAGATGTTCTCCAGACACAGTCAAGGCCCGAAGCCTTCAGGTGCCATCCTCACTCTTGGTCTGTGGTAACACCTCATTCCTGTCCCCTTCCTTCTCAGCCTCCTGTGCTGGACTACATCATCCTAAAACCAGGGCTTCTGTCCTTTCATTGCCTCTCCTCCCCTTCTTCAGTCCTTTTCTTCACAGGGTTGAGATCTTAGGTCCCTGGACTGTGACCACACTGGTTGAGGGCAGGGGGAGGGGCTGCAGATACAGGCTGGTTCCTGGCCTGCCTTTATTTTTGATATTTTCTCTGCTATCTGGGCAACTGAAAGCACTATGAAGAGGGTGAAGAGTTATGAAAATCAGTTTTGGTGACAAATGTTACCCCACAGTCAAGTTTCACCCTGTCCCCTTGGTGGGCAGCACCATGGGAGGCAGGATGTACTGAAATGGGGTCATGAGAAGTGATGGGGTCTTCCAGGATGAGCGTTGAGGGCTCTAGGGACAATTACTTCCTGCCTCCCCTCTGTCCCCCAATCCCAACCCCAGATCACTAAAGCGGGGCTGGAGAAGGCCGCCCAGGTCTTCTGGACTCAGCTGGCCCTCACAGGGGCCCAGGTTTTAACTCCTGGGGATCTCTAGGGGAAGTTGGTCTCTGAAGGGTAATGATAGGTCTTTGGGAACAGAACTGGGGGTCTGTGATCAAGGATAGGCTGGAGAGGGGACATGAGCTTTTGTGGTACTGCTTTTTAAGTGCATACCTTGGGCAAGTTTCTAAGCTTTCCTTCTTCTGTGTCCTCCTCTGCAAAATAGTGATAAAACTTCCTCTGTAAGGGTTGTGATGAGATTAGAGATTTTATAAGTAATGTGTCTGAAACACAATAGGTATTCAACAAATGGTCAATTTCACTGTCACTATTTCTAGGTGGGTGAGCTACATGGAGATGGGGCAGGGTACCTAGCACAGAGCTTCCTGCTGAAGTGTGTGGGTAATTACAGTCTTGTGCCTGCCTGAAGGAGGCCTGAGAAATTGGGTCTTAGGAGGAGGGGAAGGGCTATGGCAAGGTGGGGATGGGTAGGGGCTGGGCTTCCAGAGAGCTTGGCAGCCTTCACCCTCACACACCCCCAACCCCCGCCCTCCTCAGGGAGCCCCTGTCAGAACCCAGGGCTCTAGCTCTGGGCTTGGAGGGAGGGGCATCCTCAAAACTCACTTCCATCCATCTCTTTTATCTGGGCTGCTGAAGGGCTGGAGCTCCAATGGGGCCTCTGATGGGGAACAGATACAGACCAGGCGGAAGCAGCCGGAACTGTGCTGAGCTGGAGCTGAGGACCAGGCCAGGGGGTCAGTGAAGACAGATAAAGCTCAGAGCAGCTGGGGACTCAGGAGACCCGTGGGGAGGGGCAGCAGGGGCTGAGGGCGGGCTGTGTCTTGGGAGGAGGCGAGGGCCGGAAGCTTCTGATGGGGATGATGTCCATCAAGGGCTTCAAATGGCCGGAGGAGGCCTTTAATGACTCTTTGGGAGGAGGGAAGGGGCAGAGCTCCCCCCCATCCCCAGATGTGGCTGCCGGAAAGCCAGGGTGCCTCCCAAGCATGAAGGTTGGTCCCAGGGAGAACTTGAGCCTGAGAACAGGGGCACCTCAAGGTCCAGGCCAGAGGCAAGGCTTCTGAGGGCTGCCTTACCTTTAAGACGAAGATGGGGAAAAGGTTAGTAAGTGATTCTGCGATTTTAGTTCCTGTTTTAATTAACTTTGAAGGGCTTGGGGCCTCCCTGAACGCCAGGGAGAGAAGCAGAGGAGACGTTTATTTTCCTCTTTTTCCTTTTAAAGACAATTTTATTAAAACACTTTGTTTTCATTCTGGCTTGAACATGGGGCATTTAAATGGAAAAGTAATTATTTCACCTCATTTGCTTATGGTGAGAGGAGAGTCAGGAAAGGGAGGGATGCCAGTGAGGAAAGAGGCTGGCAGCTTTGGGCTGGCACATGCGTGGATGCACATGCACAGGCCCTACAATCAGGCTCACACTCACAGCAGCATCAGTCACCACACAGAGCCCCTCACGCTGGCACACATTGTGCACCCACAAAAAGACACACCTCATCCACACCCTCCCAAATGCAGACACCTCAGTACTTGCAAGCTCAGAGCATCCACCCTCCTGAAGATACACTCCTTTACCACAGCCATACCTACAGGCAAAAGCTCTCTCTCCTACACAAACACTCCCAACACATTGTGCTCACAGTATAGGCCCCCTCACAGGTACCCACACACACCCCTTCCAAGCACTGGAGGTGTGAATGTGAATGCATGCCCCCCCCCAACATATTTAGACTTTATCAAGTCTGTCGAGTTGTATCATCACCAGTACACACATGTTCAGACACACAATTCTCATTCTTAAACACACAAGTGCGGGAGTTCCTTGGTGGCCTAGTGATTAGGATTCTGGGCTTTCATTGCCTTGGCCTGGGTTCAATCCTTGGTCGGGAAACAGATCCCGCAAGGCTGGAGGCGTGGCCAAACGAACCAACCAACCAAACACACAAGCGCACCCTGACAAGGAGCCTAGCAATAAAGCTGGGGGTGAGGTGGAATGTTATCATGGAGAAGGAGGAGGAGTAGAACTCTCCCTCTCATTGGGGTCCCTGGGTCCCCAAATCGACCTACCCCCCAGGCTACTCCATGAGCCCATTTCTCTGTACCTGTAACATCCTCGGAATGGTCTCTCTCCCGACCTTGATTCCGCAGCCTCTGGGACGGAGTCCTCCCTGCCTCCCACCCGTTTCCCACCCCAGGTGGGAGAAGGCCAACAGGTCTCCTAGGATCAGCTGCCCTGGAGGGGACCGGGTTCTAATTCGGGTTTCCCCACCTCCCCCGCCCCCGCTCTCCCCTGCTGTGTGGCCCGGCGTTAGAGGGGTTAAAACTTTGGTAGCGTGACCCCCTCCACTCCCACCCCTGGCTGGTACGTCGAGGGCCGGGTTCGCGGGAGCCGTACCTGTACTTTGTCTTCATCTGTCACCGCTTCTGACAGTCAGATACATCTTGTGCGGGGTGGGAGGGGGAAGTGGGGGAGCGGGGGAGCAATAATTAACCTCTCCCGCCTCACACCCCGAATGCGGCTGCCTCTCCTGGCCGCCCGGCCGCGCGCTCGCTGCAGGATCTGCGGGAGAGAAGAAAGGGGGAGGGAGGGGGAGGGAGGGGGAGGGAGGGGAACGGAGGGGGAGGGGCAAAGGGAGAAAGCGGGAGAAACTAGAGAAGGGCGCTGAGAGGAAAGGCCCTGACATTTTTATTGCCCTGCCAACTTCTTTTCTGCACCCTTCTTTCCACTCTCTTCCTGGGGAATGGCTGGGAGTTGGAAGAGGTGATTAGAGGGACGGGAGAAAGCCAAGTGCACTCACAGACTCATCACTTCCCCCTCCTATCTCAGGAGTTCAGGCCCCTCTTGAAGGCCTGGGGGCTGATTTGGGACAACAGTGGTGTGAGGGAGAGTCCTTCATATACGAGCTTTGCACAGGGACAAACAGGAGGAAGAGAGTGTTGGGTGGTGTAGAGGGGGTGGGGGACGCCATGCTGGTGTTTTGCATTGATGGCAAATGACTAAAGCTTGTGTTAAGGATTAGTTACTCTTCCAATCACTAAAGGGGGAGGGGTTTCATCTTATTCCCGCAGAAGGCAAGTGAGCCCAATGCCAAGGGGCTGTGGATGACAAGGACTCCAGATTTGGGGTGGGAGACAGAGGATGCTTCTAAAAAGTAAAGTAAGGCCCTGGGGGGCAGGGTGGCTGGACTCAGAGCTTGCACAGGAAGAAGACAAATTTGTCTTGGGCTAGGTCCTTGGATGAGGCAGGTGGGACTCAGGGTCAGGCAAGAACCACCTGCAGCCAAGGAGACGAACGTGAATATAGAGTATTCCCAGCAGTCAGACTGCTACGCCCTGGGGTTTGCCCAAGAAGAGGAGGGAAGCAGCCAGGACCATAAGAAGAGGTGTTGCTGTCACTGCTGGGCTCTGGGGGGTGCAGAGGGAAAGGACCCTGCCTGTCCCCTGGGCAGCCTGAAGGCCAAGAGATTCTAGCTTTTCCCATCTCTCTGAGAAGTTGTTAGTCAAATCTGTCATCTACCATGTCTGAGAAATAGGACCTTTTCTCTAAGGTCCCTGATTGAGTTGTGGACACATTGTAGTCCACAAGTCAGGATCCCTGGTTCTCACCCTGGTTTTGCCACTAGCTAGCTGTGTGACAGAAGATAAGTCATTTAACCTCTCTGGACTTCAGCTTTATCATTTATAAAGTGGCAGGGGTGGAGGTTGGGGGAGACTGTTGAGACAAACTCTAAAGACACTGTTGATACTCACGTCCTGTAACCTTCTAAGATCTAAGGAACCTTAGCAGGCTCAGCTGTGCCCCCTACTGCGCCCCTTACACATTCTCTGAACCCCTCCCACCCCTGAGCAGCACATACACAACCCCAAAGGTGCATGTTCTCTTCCTCTCTCTCTCTCTCTCTCTCTCTCTCACACACACACACACACACTCTCTCACACACACACACACACACACACACACACACACACACACTCACTGCCTCCTTGCCCCTTGTGTTGTGCATCCCTGGACTCCCAATCATTTACGAAATTTGCTGTGGTTGGGAAGGAGCCCAGGGCCAGGGCACCCCAACAGAAAAGCAGACTCTATGTATTTCTGTTAAAAGAAACAGGAAAATGCCTATCAGAGCTGGAGACTGGAGCACCGAGGCAGAAAGATAGCACCAGAAAGGGCTTGCAAGTGGGGAGAGGGGCCGTTGGGAGAGGGAAGAGAGCCCTGGAGAGGTGAGGAGAGAGAAAGACGGAGAAGGCTTGGCTTAGCTGCAGGGGACTCACGCTGAGAGTGAGGAGTGAAACGCTGACAGCCTTGTCAGGAAATCACCTCAAAGCGTCCCACACCCCAGTCTGTCAGGCTCCATCTCCCCAGGGGAGGAGCCCCTGTGAGTCACGCTGCTGTCTGTCCCCTTGTTTCCACCCCTTCCTCCTAAACACACAGCCCTGCTCCAGAAGAGGGAGTTCATTTCTGGCTATTATTTCCTTCACCTGGAGAAATGCTGTGCATTTTGGCAGCATCAGGGGAGAGGAGAGAAGCAGGAAGAAGTCAAGACTGCCTGGGCTGGGGCCTCCTAGGATGGCTCTGCATCAACCAGAGCAATGTGGTGCCTAGGATGGAGCTGGTCTTCTAGGCAAGTGTGGCACTTAAGAAAGAAGTGGGGTTTTCTCTAACAGTGTGGAGTCTGGAGCAGCGGTGGGTCACCTAGGACCCATCAGGGGCCCTGGAGCAAAGCTGCGCTCTTGTATAGGCTCAGCTCTGTTGAAGGGGAGGCTTGGAGTTTGGAGAGAATGGTTTGGGCAGCCTTACTTGTGGAGTGGAGAGTCTATCTCTCTTAGCCTTGGAGGTCAGAAATGAGTTTAAGTCACTTTGGGAATATTCTGGGGTTTCTTCTCTGGCCCTGTCTCCTTTCTCCCAGCTCCCCCTCTGTGGGAATAGGTCTCAAATTCCAGCCCCAATCCCCACTTTCTCCCACTTCCAGAGCTCCACTCATCACCTTCACAACTCCCTAGTCTGTCTTTAAAGAATTCTTTTCATTGTTCTTTACTTTTAAAATATAATACATGAATATATGCTTATAAAAATTTCAAACAGTTTCAAACAATCCAGAAATGTGTAGAGCAAGAAGTAAAAGCTCCTCTTTTCTCCTTCCCTCTGATTCTACTCTCTTCTCTATAAGTTACTGGAGTTAACAATGTGGTATGTATTCTTCTAGGTCTTTTACATATTCACTACACACACACACACAAATTAGATTTTAAAACAATTATTGCACAGATTTAACATGTCATACTACTATTTTAGTATTTGCTCTTTTCACTTTAAAAATATCAGAGATATTTGCCAGGTCAGCACATAAGGATATACCTCGTTACATTAGATACATTTCACATGGTACTCCATAATAGATTTAACCAGTTCCTTAGTGGTGGGCTTTCACATTATTTCGAAGTTTATGCGCTTACAAACAATGCCACAGTGAACCTCCTTAAACATATGTCATTTTGCACAAGCATGAGTATTTCTGAGATTCAGATTTCTAGAAGTGGTACTGTTGGGTCAAGAGATATGTAGTGTATGTATATCTAACCCTGACTTCTCTTTCAAGCTTGAAACCCACATTTCCAAGCAAGAGCCCACAGATGCTTAGAAGGGGGTGGCCTGCTGATTTTTTCTAGGTGAATATCTCCAAACACTTCAAATGCAAAAAGTCCAATACCAAGCTCCTTACTCCTCTTCTTCCATCCCTCCCCCTGCCTCCCAGCCTCCTTGCTTTGGTCAGCATCACACTATACATGCTGTTGCCCAAGCACCACACCTTGGGTCATTTTTTTTTCCAGTTTATTTCTTTATTTATTTGTTTATTTAGGCTGCGATGGGTCTTCGTTGCTGCACATGGGCTTTCTCTAGTTGCAGCGAGCAGGGGCTACTCTTTTTGTTTTGTTTTATTTTTAAATTTTGTTAACATCTTTACTGAAGTATAATTGCTTTACAATGTTGTTTTAGTTGCTGCTGTATAACAAAGTGAATCAGCTACATGTATACATATATCCCCATATCTCCTCCCTCTTGCGTCTCCCTCCCACCCTCCCTATCCCGCCCCTTTAGGTGGACACAAAGCACCGAGCTGATCTCCTGTGCTATGCGGCTGCTTCCCACTAGCTAGCTAGCTTACATTTGGTAGTGTATATATGTCCATGCCACTCTCTCACTTCTTCCCAGCTTACCCTTCCCCCTCCCCGCGGGGGCTACTCTTCACTGTGGTGTGCAAGCTTCTCATTGCGGTGGCTTCTCTTGCTGTGGAGCACAGGCTCTAGGCGCACGGGCTTCAGTACTTGTGGCACGTGGGCTCAGTAATTGTGGCTTGCGGGATCTAGAGTGCAGGCTCAGTAGCTGTGGCGCATGGGCTTAGTTGCTCTGCAGCAGGTGGGATCTTCCCAGGCCAGGGCTTGAACCCGTGTCCCCTGCATTGTCAGGCGGATTCTTAACCACTGCACGACCAGGGAAGTCCCAACCTTGGGTCATCTTTACCAAGGTGTCTGTGTGTCCAGATTTGCCTAGGATTGTCCAGTGTATGTGTACTGTCCTGGGGAAATGATTGATAGCACTTCGTTTGTACTCAAAACTGTTCTGGATTGGGCAATAAATTATATTGCCACTCTTTTCCTCTTCATCTTTGATTTCTGTTCAATCCATCACCAAGTCCCACCACCTCTCCCTTCGTTCTTCCCTGTATTCCTTTCCCATTGTGTGACTTTGGATCCCATCATCAGGCTTGAATGAAAACAGGTTCCTAACTAGCCCCCAGCTCTGCATCTCTCCTCCCTTCAACCCATCCTTCTACTCCACTGCCCATCTTATCTTTTTAGGCCCTTCTTTTATCATAGAACTCTCTTGCTTCCCATTGCCTGGAGATTCCCTAAAAGCAGGGGACCATGTATCTCTCCTCTAAATATGGACTCCAAAGGGCAGTTGACATTTCTATGCTACTGTGCCTGAGCATAGACTCATAAGACTGAGTCCACTCACGATCCATCACAATGCCATAGTTCACCAGAGCACATATTTCCCATCCCCATAGGTCAGGAATCTGTATCACCTTAACTGGAGAAGGGGCAGGAATTGGGCACTGGAAAAGCTGTTCCATGCTCTCCCAAACTAATGAAGAGAAAGACTCCCTGTGATCTGAATGAAGCCTAGAAGGTGGCTTGGTGTCTCTCTGAATTCAGATCTGGGTTGTCCAGAGAGGCCCCCTAAGGCACTCTTTCTCTTCCTGCTCACCTGGTGCCACAAAATTCCAACCAGTTTTCCCTCCATCTCTTGTTCCGGGGCTGGAGTCTTCAGGGATATTTTTTCATGTTTGGGTCTTATCCGGCTGCTACCCGCCCACTGCACTCCATGCCAGCTCTGAGCAGTGTCACCTATGATCAAACATCACAGGAACTTCCATTCCTTGAGTGAGAGGGAGGGTGGCAACATAGAGCTCATGATGTATATATGTAGTATTGTTAGAATCGACCCTCAAGCCACTGTAAGCCCCACCCTGGAGAGAGGACTCCCAGGAACCTTCAGGGTGGGTCTGGACAGGATGCCGTATTCCTCCTGCATCATGTTAACCCCCACCCACCTGAGTCTTTGGGATAAACCTCTGGAGTGCTTCACCAAACTTAAGGGCACCTGCAGCCTCTCCAGTCCCTTCCCTGGCATCCCCTCCCCTCACTCAGATGTTGCCAAACGGATGGTGATCTTGGATGGGTCCTGGTGGCCAAACTCCAATCAGAGGCGGAGGCATCCTGGCCCCCTGCCAGCATTCCATGCAGAGTAATTCGGCAGGAAAGCGCCAGCTGCATATATTTGCACATCTGTTTATGCCTCTGGCTTGTTATTTATTCTCTGCCTTTCATGGGCAGTAGAGCCAGAGCACACCTCAACTCTTCCCAAGTTAGATTAACTGGAAAAGAAGGCTGGGACACTCAGTCATGACAATTGCTGATGTTCATTGAAGGGTATGCCTTTTCCAGCAGCTGCTGCCACTTTTCATAGAGACACAGAGGAGAGGAGCAAAGGGGAAGGGAGGGGGAGGGAAAGGGTGGAAGGAGAGAGGAGGAGGGGAGGGCTGTGGGGTTAGAGCCATAGTCATGCTGGGAGTACTTAAATCAGGTGGGCTGATCCCTGGCTCCACCAGGGAGGGGGAGAGTTGGCCAATCTTTCAAACACAATCACTCTGATCTTTCTCCCTGCTAGACACCAGATTTCAGCTTGTGTGTGTATTCTTGGATGGTGTGGGTGAGAGTCAATCATGTGGATAAGGTCTTTAAAAGAGGTTAGGTAGGATAGGCTTCTTGAGATGCTTAAATAACCATTCTTTTTTAAAATTTTTTATTTTGTTTTTGGCTGCGTTGGGTCTTCGTTGCTGCACGTGGGCTTTCTCTAGTTGTGGCAAGTGGGGGCTACTCTTCGTTGTGGTACGCGGGTTTCTCATCGTGGTGGCTTCTCTTGTTGCAGAGCACGGGGTCTAGGTGCGTGGGCTTCAGTAGTTGCAGCACGCGGCCTCAGTGGTTGTGGCTCTCGGGCTTAGTTGCTCTGCGTCATGTGGGATCTTCCAGAACCAGGGATTGAACCCGTGTCCCCTGCATTGGCAAGCAGATTCTTAACCACTGTGCCACCAGAGAAGTCCCGAAAATAACTATTCTTGAGTGATTTGTGGGACAAAGTACTTGGTGGTGGAGAACCAGAAGCCAGGTTCTGTCCCTGGGATTAATAAGGAAAAGGAGTGAGAAGAGGAGGAGGAAGAAGAAGAGGAGGAGGGAAAGGAAGAAGGGGAGGAGAAGGAAAAGGAAAGAGAATGTTAAAGAATGGAGAAACGGCAGGGAAGAAAGAGGGGAGATTGGAGGGGCCTGGAAGTTTAGAGATCCTTGAAATGGCTGAGGTGCTATCCTTGGTCCTGACCGATAAAGGGCCCAGGAGTTGTCCAGAGTCCCTGTCCTGGATGGGGCTCCAAACTCCCTGCAATTTCTTTTGAAGGTGACTGGATAATTTTGGAGTAAGAATAAAGAGCTTGAGCCTCATCTGGTGAGAACTGAATGCACAGGTCTAACTTCTCCCCCTCTGACCCCTGCTCCCTCTCCTGCCTTTCCCCAAAGCAACTCCCTATGCAGTCAGTGCTCCTTGCAGCGGACAGATAGATGTGGG
>NC_041233.1:57256273-57275088 GCF_002837175.3 Physeter macrocephalus
CACCCTCTCCAGCATTTACTGTTTGTAGACCTTTTTGTAGTGATGTAAATATTCTAGAATTAGATAGTGGTGATGGTTGCACAACTTTGTGAATATACTAAAAGACCACTGAATTGTATGATTTAAAGTGCTGAATATTACAGTACCTGAATTATATCTCATTTTTTAATTTTTATTTTAATTTTTGACTTTTTTTGAAGTTCTTTTTAAAAATAAATTTATTTATTTATTTATTGGCTGCGTTGGGTCTTCATTGCTGCACACAGACTTTTTCTAGTTGCAGCAAGCAGGGACTACTCTTCGCTGTGGTGCGCGGGCTTCTCATGGCGGTGGCTTCTCTTGTTGCAGAGCATGGGCTCTAGGCATGCGGGCTCAGTAGTTGTGGCGCACGGGCATAGTTGCTCTGTGGCATGTGGGATCTTCCCAGACCAGGGCTCACAATTGGCTGCGTTGGGTCTTCATTGCTGCACACAGACTTTTTCTAGTTGCAGCAAGCAGGGACTACTCTTCGCTGTGGTGCGCGGGCTTCTCATGGCGGTGGCTTCTCTTGTTGCAGAGCATGGGCTCTAGGCATGCGGGCTCAGTAGTTGTGGTGCATGGGCTTAGTTGCTTCGCAGCACGTGGGATCTTCCTGGACCAGGGCTTGAACCTGTGTCCCGTGAATTGGCAGGTGGATTCTTAACCACTGCACCACCAGGGAAGTCTATTTTTTTTAAAAAAAAAGGAAACAAAAACTAAGACTTGGTGAGATGAACAAACTTTCCCGAAGTCCCACAGACAGAAGAGGATTTTTTGGGAACCCCCAAATCTGAACTATTTTCTCTGTAGAAGGCTGAAAATGATGGGGAGGGGTGCTTCAGCTTCCTTTGAGGCTGGGCCCCAGTTGCCTTGCTCCTGTTAGTCAAGAAGTCACATTTGAGTCTAACCACAGTTCTGCCTGCTGCAATTAAAACCCTGTCTTTCTAGGTAACCCTCAGGACAACTTCTCTTTGCCACTGTCTGGCCCATGCTGGAAACCCCGTGAGTGTTCCTCACACTCTTCTTCCTCCTTTCTTCTTCCTCCAGATGGACCTTTCCAGCCCCTATGACTTTCCAACCCTGCCTGTTCCAACCCTTTGGGCATCTGCCTCACTCACCTCCTCAGGTCTGGCACCAGTTGTCCAGAGTACCTGGGAGGAGATCTCGCCCTTGCTGGCCCAGCCTAGGGTGGCAGAGGTCACAGCCGCCTAGTGGCCCACTAAGAGTGTCAGGGTGCTCTTCTCATCAAAACCCAGCAACCCAGGGATGTCCTAACTTTCCCCTGCCCTCACAGCTGCCCACCTGCCTGATGTTTTCAGTGCTTCCCACTCACCTTTCTTGCTTTTGAGTCAACTTTTATCCCAATCTAGTTCTGAGGTGCTGGCCTCCCCACAGCTGGAGTTTTTGAGTCCACTTTAACCTCAGCCTTTGTTTCCCACTGGGATAGCTGCTGAGGGGCCAGGGTTACTCTCTCAGTCCCATCTCTGCCTAGGATGATGAGACAAAAGGGGGAGGATTCGTTGGGCTCTGCCCCCTCACCTCCCAGAAGCAGTGTTCCCCGAGCACAGTGCTGCAGGTTGGAAAGTTTTCTGCAATGGGGGAGGAGACTCACACAGAGCTTATAGTCAGTGCAGCTTCGGTGGAGGTGTTTCCACGGCGCTTTTTCATGCTTTGCAGAGTAGCCCTGTTAGGAAAGAGGTGGGGTGGGAAAGAAAGCAGGACCCACAAAGCACAAGTGATGTCCTAGGCACCTTCAGTCACAGTAATTATCTCATTTCATCTTCCAATAATCCTGTGATGTGGCTTTTGTTATCACCATTTTACAGATGAGAAAACTGACTCACCGAAACCCGGAAACAGACAGAGACTGGCTCAAATGCTGCTTTTCCGATTCTACTCATTACAAGCTGCTTCCTCAACACCAAACTTGGCAGTCGTGGTTCTTGCCTTGCAGGAGTATCCTGAGCACATCTAGGTGAGTTTGAGCCCTGAGGCCACCTGGTAACACCATCCCAACCCCAGCGCCATCCCAGCCCCCCTCCCCTTGCCTGCAGGATAAAGAAGTACCTCCAATTAAAAGGGGAGCAGCTGGGGCTGAGGCTGGGGCAGGGGGAAGAGAAAAGGGAGGGCTCAGCCACAGGGGGAGGCCTCTTTGGATCCCACCCGGCTCCCTCCCCGCTCTGGGAGAGACCCCTGGGCCAGGGGTTGTCCTTTAGCTTAGGGGTGTTTGTGGTAACTTAATTAGTTTGTGTTTGTGGGACTGTGCATCCATGAGAGGCAAGCTGCATGTGAAAGTGCATGACAGAGAGGGTAGCCGTGCAGACGTACCGGGCATGTCTTTGAGAACTGATTTTGTTAATTTACCCAACAAGTATGTATTAAGTGTCTTTTATGTATCAGTGTTAGACTGTTGGGATAGTACTGTGTTAGGCTATTGGGATATAACTGCAAGCAAAACACATGTCAGTAAGGGTGCTGGGAGAGAGGAAGGGAGTCTGGGTCATTTTAACAAACTGGATTTGTCTGTGTAAGAACGCATGTCAGTGAGAATGCAAGTGAATGTGTGTTTTCCGTAACAGGATAAGAGTGTGTTTCTGTAACTGTTCCTCTGTAATGGGCACATACTACAGGGCGAGAGTATCCTTCAGCTACTGTGTGACAGTGTGAGTGTAATAATGATGTGTGCTGCTGATGGTTTGTGTGCATGTGTGGGAGGAGCTTCTTATTTTCTAGTGTAATTGTCGGGGAAATAGCCACGTGTGGGCCTGTGGGTGCGGGCAGCGGGAGACAGGGTATGCCCAATAGGCATTTTGAAGGGAAAGGATGGAACAGGCTGAGAAATATGTAAGGGGACATATAACACAAAGCAGACCAGGGGAGCCACTGGGGTCTGGATTCCCAGTACCAAAGGTACCCCTCCTGCCTTGCTTACCTGCCTCAGGAAAGGGGCAGAAAAATGTCCCCGCCCATGGAGGAGGCAGGTGAAGCTGGTGACTCAGGGACTTAGAAACCCAGTAAAGGGCACTTCACCTCTGAGGAACCTGGGGGTGAGGTGGTGGGAGAGGTGATGTTGTCTCTGGGAACCTAGGATGGAGGAGGAGGGAGTGAGCAGGTCAGGCTGGGTCCAGCCACACAATTCAGTGATCCTTCAGGGCAAGCAGTGGGGGTTGTCCAGGGCCAGCGCCAGGATGGCGCTTACAGAGCAAGGCCCGAGGATCTCTCCAAGTGGAAGGACAGGCACACATTTTCCCATCAGTGGAGGGACCCCAAATGGGTCAAAGACAGAGGGACAGGGGACAGACCTTCCCTGATGTAGGGCACATCTCAGCTGTCACCTGATTTAGGGGCCAGCACCTTTCTCCTCCTCCTACCCCCCAACCCAAAGCCTGCTTGAGCAATGGGGTCCTTATGTGCAGGTCCTCCCTTCTAGGCCTCCCGCTCAGCTTCTGACTGAAAGGAAGCTGTTGGCCCCATCACCTCTGGGCACTGAGCTAGGGCCTCAGCTCTCTCTGACCAACTCCCTCCCAAGGGAGGCCCAGAGACCCTCAGATCTCATCATCCAGCGCTGGTGCCCTTGACTGGGTGTGTCTTCCATGCTAGGTCTTCTCTCAGGAGCAAAGGGTGGAGTGGAGTAGGGTGGAGTATCTGTGAGGTGAGGTGGGGCGGGCGGGGGGTGAGCTTAGAGAAAGTTCAGGGCAAGACAGATCTTTATGGCCCTGCCATCCCCCAACAGGAGGGCTCCACAGGCACAGCCCAGGAGGGCTTCCCACTAGTGGGTCCCAGTAATTAGGACCCAGGGCCCCAGGAACATGCCAGCCTCCCCCACCCTTGGCCTCTCCCCTTGGCCGTATTCAACGACCAGTTGTCCTGCTGGATCTGAGGAATTTCCTATGGCGGAGGGCACCCCCTTAGCCAGGCCCTCAGCCGAGGTGCCTGGGAGGGAGAGGGAGGAGAGAGCACTAGGCTGATGCAGATCAGCCTTCTGAGGACCGCCATCGCCTTCTAGGAACCTCCTCCCTGCGGCGTGGGGCTGGCAGGCTCCCTTGGGATCCACGGGTGCGCCGGTCTCTCGCTCCGTCTCCGCAGGGAATCGGAGAATGAGGCCAGCTTTCCTGCTGGGCCATGAACCTGCTGCGGCAGCCAGATCTACCCAGACTTCTCGCCTCAATCCCTCGCCCCTCCAGGAGCAGAGATTTGGCCTCAGAGGAAGGGCGGATTGGAGACCTCCAAGCCCAGGAAACCCAGACTCCCAGGGGGCTCAATCCCGGGCTGCGGCCCGGAAGCCGGGTGGAAGGTCTCGCAGTCGCCCCTAGGAGCTCGGGCTGCCTTCGCATGGACAGGTCTGGTAATTTTAAGAGCGCTCAGGGCACGTAGGAAGCTGCAGGCGTCCACGGAGCCGCGACCGCGATGTTCCTGGCAAAGGAAATCCTGCCCGGCTCGAACCCTGCCGCCAATGAGAGGGTCTGGCCGCCCGGCCACAGTCTCTGCGCCAGCCTGGTGGGTTCGGGAAGTTGCCTCCGAATAAATGAGTTGAGCTGGAGTTCGGGTTTGAAATTAACTCGCCAAGCTCCTCCTCCATCAGAAAAACAAGGGGCGGGGTGAGGGGCCTTGAATTCGGCCTGGGAGCAGCTAGGGTTAGCAGCTGCTCCTCGCGGTGGTCGTGGTGAGGGCGGGGGTAATGTGTTTCACACTGTCCTGCCTGCACCCGGACCCCTGCATATACACCAGTGGTCACCTACAGACACCGGACGCCCGAGGCTTTCTAGATACAGCCTTGGCGCAAATACAACACCCTCTGGCGCCCAGACTCACAGACCCACACTCACCCTCGCACACAAAACGCAGACACTCCTATGTGTAATCCCCACAGATGCTTGCAAAGCCTCCTTTGCGCATTCGTACACAGGTGCCCACAGACACACTCAACCACACTCAGATATCGTCCACACAGATTCAAAACCAAACCAAACCTCTCCCCTTGCACACACACAGGTTTGCACAGAGGCTACAAACCTACAGGTACACTCTTCCTCGCAGACCCTCCTGCTCAGGTAAAACCCACCTCGCTCCCTTCACGCACCGCTGCTGACGGCCACTTTGGGCCCACCAGCAGCCAACTGTTTCCCAACTTTTCTGGGGAGGCCAAGGTCTCCTTCTCTCAGGGCGGGCGGGGTACGGAGCCGCAGGTGCCAGAAACGGGAGGCGGGTGTCAAAGGCGGAGGGACTGTATCCATATGCATGGGCTCCCAGCACAAAGAGCAGCTGCCCAAAGCTGAGCCCCAGCCGGCCCAGAGTTGCGGGGAGGGGCCGGCGACCCAGCTAATTGAATTAGGCCGGCCACGCCCTGCCACCCGCGCCACCCTTGTCCGCTCTGCCACCCGCCCCGGCCGCCGCAGGCGCTGGTTGGGTGCCGAGGGACGAATTGAGGAAAGGAGGCACGGCCGCCTGAGCCCCTGCCCGAGGCAGCCTCTCCCCCCGGAAATAATCCCATTGTCCCGCGGGCTACGTGGGGCACTGGGCGCCGGGGATCCCCAACTGGACTGTGAAGCTCTGATTAATGGGATAGCGGCGAGGGAGCTGACACAGGGAGGGGCCGCGGCCCTCCTCTGCCCACCCTTCTCCCTGGTTCTCAGCTGCCTTCCGTTCAGTGCCCCTTCGGCCCTGAAGTGAGGGCAGGAGGGGGAGGGAGGTGAACCTGCCACCGGAAATGAGACCAGTTGGATGCCTTAGTGAGGGAGGTGTGTGTGGTCTGTGTGAGTGTGGGGTGAGTGAGTGTGCAAGAGCAGGGAGAGCTGTGAGCCACCCACAGTGAGTGCAGTGCTGGCCACGTGTGTGTGAACGTGGTTTAAGGGTAGAGTGTGGGGCTGTGTGAGAGTGAGGTGTGAATGGGGTTTGTAAGGACACCCAGCTCCCACTTCCGGGGGCCACACCGACCCCAAGGCCAGCAGCTGGAAGCGCCTGCCTAGGGACCTGCCTTCCTCTCATCCTGGATTTCCACAGCAGCCTCCCCGGGGATCAGACACGGCCGCCGGAAGCCTCACCACCAGCAATTGACAGTGTAGTTCCTGAACCTGCACTTCTGCTCCCCTCCCCATCCCCCGTCTTTCTGGACAATGGTTTCCAAGCACAGGCATCTTTTTGTTCTGTTCTTCTCCTGCCCTGACATGCTCTGCATCTTGGCCGATCCAGTGCTCACACAGAGCTTTTTGAGTTCCGACTCACAGTGCCCTGACCACAAGAAGCTCCCCCAGGTGTGGCTGGGAAATGACTCCTCTGCCCTAGGCCTGGGGCTCCCACGGCCAGGCCAGAAGCACGGCTCTGGCTCTGTGTCTCCTGCATGTGCAGGAGGTGTGGCGGGGGTGCCGACCAGAGTCCCAGCTCACCCCTCAGCACTCATACACACTCACCAGCTGATGCTCCAGCACACCAGCAAGACTTCCTTGTCTTGTGAGCTCCACCCAAGAGCTGTGGGGACTGGGTGCTTAGGGGTGGGGGGCACACAGCCATGCTTCTGAGTCCCTTGGGGCAAGTTGGCACCCTTGCCTCCTCCACCCAGAAACAGAAGGCCTGGGACTGGGTGGGGGGCGGGTGTCCTAGGGACTGAGTCATGGGGATCCTAGGAGAGCAGAAGAGAGCCACCACCCTGGGAACCTAGGGCTGCAGCCCTTGTTGGGTATCATCCAGTGGCCAGCACTGCCACGGAGACCCTGCCCCAGCCAGGACCCCTGCTCCAGCCAAGACTCCCACCTGCTGCTGCCTTCCACTGCTGCCTGCTGAGCTTTGACAGATCACCCAACTTATGCAACAAAGGTAAGTTCCCTGGATATCCAGCTACGGGTGGGAGTGAGCCAAATCTGGGAGCCTTGTGCCCAGCAGAAGGGCTCAGTGCATCCGGCAGGGCAGTGACCAGGACCTTCTGGAGGAGTATGCTGAGGGGAGCAGTGGCTGCCTCCATCTACAACGCCCTGCTGCCTGAGGCCAGGGAGAGATGGTGGGGGTGGGAGGCTCCTCTCTGGGGGCAGGCTTGGTGGGCCGCCTCGAGAGACCTAGGCACCCATGCTGCTCACTCCCACAAGCCCAGGCCAGGCCTCGGCCGCCTGCACCATACATCCCGGAACTTTTACTGCAGCACCAAGATGAGCAGTGACATCCCCTTCTCCCCTTTCATAAATATTGCATCTTCCCAATGCAATTACAGGAGATGGAGAGGCATGAACATTTACTAAATAAGATTATGGGGTAATGCTAATGCAGTTTATGTCTGCGCTCTGACACCAGACAAACTCCCTATTAATAACCTCTCAATGAGGCTTGAGTCTCAGAACGCAGGGGCTGCCAGCCGCGCTCGGTAAGAATGGCCACAGCATGACTGCCTTGTGCTTGGGGGCTCTGCCAGCCTGTGCCCTCTTCCCGGGATACGAGGACCACCCTCCTCTCCAGGCTTCCTGGCTTGGAGCTCTTCTTCTCTGGAGGCAGCCTCGCATCCACCCCCAAGCCAGGAGCCTCATCGGGCACCCTCATTTCTTCCACTTAATTTCTTAATCAGCAACAGTTTGATCCCAGCTGGCGCCCCACTCCTCTCCTCTGAATCCATACTGTTGGAGGGGCCCAATTCTCATCCCCTAAAGGGTGTCCAGGGCATGTTCTTCCCTGGCTTAGAAACCGCTTACTGTTGTCTATGGGAAAATCAAAACCCCTCATCCCACCATTCAAGGCCCTTAACTTACTTGCCACTTCATCTGTGGTACCCTCCCCCAGTTGCTGGCTACCATTAACCATTTTAATAAATATTAAGAGAGATAAATACTCTTTCACCTTCCCATTTGCACCCAATTCGTGGGTGCAATGCTCTGACAACACCCATACCCCCACCGCAAAAAAAAATAATAATAATAAAAGGAACAGAAATTCCCACTCCTACTTCAAAACCCAGCTCAAAGTTCTGCCCCCACGACATTCTCCAGGCGTAATTTATGAGGCCCTCAAGGAGCCAACAGCACACACATTTTAAAAATTACCTTTTTTGTTGGTTGTTGATTTGGAGTCACAGAGACATGGATTGGAGTCCCATCGACACTGCTTTATAAATATGATTTGGAACAGATTCATGAACTTCTTTGGCCCATGCTTTTTTTTGTTTATAAAACAGTCACAGTGGACTCTGCCTTCTATTTCATCAAGCTATTGTCAGAATCCATATAAAGATGAAACAATGTAAGTTTCCTAATTCATCGGGTGCACCTCTGTTTTATCATCTTTCTTATTGCAGTGATATTTATGAGAAATGTTTGTCATCCCTGCGGGTCTGGGAGTCATTGAAACTGAATGTTGTCCAGCCCTCCTCAGTTTCCCAGATCCAGTAGGTGAGCTCCTAAGACATACTAGATGCTTTCTCCTTGCCGCCCTAACTTCTCTCCTCTTGAGGCCTCTTCAGTGTCCAACTGAGAGGACAGACTAAGGCAGTAGAGACAAGTTCCAGAAAAACAGGACATCAGTACAGCAGAAAAGTGCCGACAGGATTTCAAGGTAAAGAGAGGCAGCCTCCTGTTTCAGGCCTTGCCCTGGTGCAGGCTGGTCATTAACACAGCCCTGGGTTCTTCTTGGCCTTCAGATAAAAAGACATTTCATGCCCAAGGACCTCAGTAATGAGGAACCAGGGAGGGGCTGGGTAGCCTGCAGGCTCAGCAGAAGCTTCCCCTCTCAGAGGCCTCCCCTCCTTTCTCCCTCCTCCTCCATCCCTCTGAAGTCAGCGAAACCTTTGAGCAGTTTCTGGAAGAGGGAGCTTCCTTGGCCTTTGGAGTAGGCACAGGGGTGAAAGGCACTGGTAAGGCCTCCTTCTAGGCCTCCTGGAGCCTCTCTCCTCTTCCCCCACCTCTCTACCAAGGCCAAACTATCTTCACCTCAGAGAGACCATTGGGTCTGTGGGCCCAGGGCCTGAAGGATGGAGGAGGGAGGCCATGCTTTACTGTATTATCCAGTCCCTTGTCCCTTAAAACTGGGGTTACACCTGGTCAGGCCAGTATACCTACCACCAACTCTGACCTGCCATTCCTGCCCTGGGCTACAGGTGACTTTGCTGAATTCTGCAAACCTGTCTGAATCTGTCTGGGTCACTTCGGACTTACCACAGCATCCCTTCACTTGTTTACGAAGCCTTAGACTCGACTGTCTTTCCTCTTTTCCCTTTCTCTCCACCCTGCCTCTCCTGTCCAGTCTCCCTGCTGTGTCTTTTCTTAGTGTTCTTGGTACAGGAAATCTTCCTCACCAGCCCTTTTATCCAATTTGTACATGTGTGCACACAAACACACGCACAAATTCAGGGGTACATGTAGACCCTCACTCTCAAAACACAAACCTTTGGGCATAACACATCAGGCTGTCATTGAAGCCCTGGGTTCACCTATGCAGATGTGCATCTCTGCTATCTTCCACCGAAAAGCACACACACAGAGAGGTAGGCGCTAAAGGGGCATGGACTTCAAAACAGGACAAGAAGGAGCTACTGGGGCCTCTAAGTTCCAAAAAGCACAAGGCAAAAGTGGCACTTTTCTTGGGGGTGGCTACTTGGGCCCTGGTGAAGCCAGGCCTGACTGTGGCCAGGAAGAGCAGCACAGCTACACCAAAAGGGTTGGTTTCCACCCCAGTGTATTTCAAGAACATCAATCATGGCAAAAAGAAATGGACTAGGGTAAAAGGTGGGGCTTTAAGGAGCCAAGTATAATGCAAAGATGAAAGGCATTGTTCAAATTCTCCTTCTGCCACTCTAGTAGCTGTGTGGTCTTGGGCAACATAATTAACCTCTCTGATCCTTCGTTTCCTCCTCTTTTTTTTTTTTTAATTTATTATTTATTTATTTAATTTTTGGCTGTGCTGGGTCTTCGTTTTTGTGCGAGGGCTTTCTCTAGTTGAGGTAAGCAGGGGCCACTCTTCATCGCGGTGCGCGGGCCTCTCACTATCGCAGCCTCTCTTGTTGCGGAACACAGGCTCCAGACGCGCAGGCTCAGTAGTTGTGGCTCACGGGCCTAGTTGCTCCGTGGCATGTGGGATCTTCCCAGACCAGGGCTCGAACCCGTGTCCCCTGCATTGGCAGGCAGATTCTCAACCACTGCGCCACCAGGGAAGCCCTCCTCCTCTATTAAATAGAGATATGCTACCTTTCTTGTGTGATTGTAGTGAGGATTAAAAGACATGAAAAGACCTAAAAGTGCTTAGCCCAATGGCTGGCACATGGCAGGATCCAACAGGTGGTGGCCATACATGAGAAGGAAGTAATTAGAAGGCCAGTATAAGAAGGCCTGAAACCCAGACAGGAAGATTTAGGGTCTTCCCTTCCTGCAGGACCCAGAAAACGAAGGGCAGCTATAAGCTGAAGTGCCTGTTCCTGGTCAAGGGTGCAGTGCACAGTGGTTAAGAATCTGATGCCAGATTGCTTGAGTTCAAATCCTACTATGTGACCTACAGCAAATTTCTCTGTGACTTGGTTTCCTCCTCTGTAAAACAGACATGATAATAATATTGAATAGGATCTGTCTCATGAGCTTATTATGAGAAGTAAATGAGTTAATATTTGTAAAGTGCTTAGAGTACTACCTGACACATAATAAATGCTGTAGAAACATATGCTAAGTAAATAAAAATAAACCGGACTCACATGCTGATGGGGAATCTGGGTCTGAGAAGGATTCAGAGACAGCAGGACAGCCACGGGCCAGGGGCAGCCTGCTTCTTTGGCTGTAGGATCAGCTCTCTTCAGAATCCTGTGCTCTCAGACTCCCTCTTTTGTCCTCCAGTAGCTGTGGTTTGTTTACCTTAGGAACAAGTTACCCTTTTAAGTGTTCAAGCTGCTCAAGGTTTTGTTAAGGGAAAAGCAGGCATTTCTTCATATGCTGCTGGTGGCTCTGTAAATTGGTCCCATCCTCCCTGGGTTATGTAACAAAAACCACGATACTTTTCATATCCTTTGATCAGATAATCCCACTTTTGGGAGCATATCCCAAGGAAATAAAAAAGCAATTTGTACAAAGATGTTTATAGCAGCACTATTCATAGTAGCTCAACCTTGGAAGCAACCCAAATACCCAACACTAGGGAAATGGTTAAGCCAGCTAGGGAATATCAGCTCAAAGGGATAGTACACAGCCATTCAAACTGCTAACTATGACACAGGCAAGCAGTAGGACATGTCACATTCCTAGATGAAGATGCTAAGCAGTGTGAAAATATCAATATTCCCCAAGAAAAATTTACAGTGATGCCCTACTAATCAAAATCACACTTAAACTCAGAAAAATTTTCTTGAACTCAGAAAAAAATGGTTCCAAGTTTCACATGAAAGAGTAAATAGGTGAATATATCAAATAATTTTCTAAACAAGAGCAAGTTTGACCAGATGTTAAAACATTTTGTTATAGGGCAACTAGATGGAAACAGCGTGGTGTGGGACCAAAATAGACCAAAATCAGTGAGACAGAAGAGAGCCCAGAAATAGACCCAATCACACCTAAGAATTTAATATAAATGTTAGAAAACAAGGGAGAAAGGAACATAACTCAATAAATGGGGTTGTGAAAAGGTTTTCCACTTGAAAAATTAGTTTATTTTACATCATAAAATTAAACACGAGATGGATTAAATAATTTAAATGATGACTAAGACGATGCAGGGAAATATAGGTACAGTGCAATGTTAAACTTTAAAAATTCACAAAAGATTGTATGTTCTTACTGACTACAGCTTCGAAAAAGGACAGGTCTTAACCTTGATAAGGATCAAGGGATGACACTTACAGTTGCTGTAAATATTTGGTGTTTCAAACTGATGGAATCTTTAGTTGTTGAGAAGGTAGGAGTTCCGTAAAATAGGGAAAGAAAAGAGTGTAAGTCATCCTGCCTTTCCATCAACACAGAGGAGAAGTTGCTGCTGCTTGTAGAAGGGCTAGGACTACATCTGCCCTAGGTCAGATGGGGGGACTCTGGCAGCAGAGATCTAGGACAGCTAACGGGATACTCACTACCTTCTGATTTGACTCCTGAATGTGGCCCTGAACCTGGGCTTCCCTGTCCCCAAACCAGCTCCTACCAGCTGGTTATACTCACCAGCTCCTTAGAGGCTAGACTGCATGGGTTCCAATTTCAGTCATCCATCTGAAAACCGGGTGACCTTAGACCAATAACTTAACCTCTCTGGATCTCAATTTTGTCATCTATAAAATGGGGATAATAATAACATCTATTCCTAGAATTATTGTGAAGATTAAATCAGTTAATTCATGTAAATCCACATAATAGTGTGTGGCCTAGAGTAACTTCTCAGTAAAAGTCGGTCATGATTTGGGGGAATTTGAGGTTGAGGGAATTCTAAGGGAAGAGGCAGAAAGCAGTGTTTGATTTCTGTGATACCTATGTCTTCTGGATCTCTGGCTGGTTTTGGAGCTGAGCCCACCTGGCTCTCTCCCTCATATCAGCTGACGAGGCCAGAGAGACTTGGCCAAGAGGGGCCCTCTGGTGCAGACCAAGAATCCAGCGCTGACACACAGGGCTCAGCTGCCTCAGATTCCTCCTCCCCGCCATGGGGGTTCAGCCTCCCCTCCCCCGCAGGGACAAAGACCAAGCCAAGTCGCCATCAGGAATTTGGGGGAAAATAGGCTTTGTGCCTGAGGTATAAAGAGGGGCCAGGTCCTGGGCACTTGGCTGCGGGCCATGTCTCACTGGACAGAGGCAGCTTCCCCAGCCAAGGACTGGCCTCCCAGGCGAGCTCTTTCCTGCTTGGAGTGTTCTTGTCTGTCTTCCTCCAATGATCCCTCCCTCAGTTCAACTCCAGCCACAAGTCTCCAGGTTTACAGGAAAATGGAGAAGATTTTCTCGTTCTGTCTTCCCCTATTCCTCTTGCTAAGTTAGACACAGATGGGATGGCAGGGGTGGAGGTGTAATGGTCTGTTTCCTATCATCTTTCCCTATATGTCCCTCACACATAAACCTAGGAGTTCCTTATCTTTTGCTGAAAACTTCTGTGTTTATTGCTATATGTCATTGTTATTATCACTCTCATCATAATTAGCCAAGGCAGGACTTCCCAGGACCTACTTAGTGTCTCCCAGAAGGGGCAAAGGGAGTGACTACTGGGTCCATGCAGGATGGAGAGACCTGCAGGGCAGGGCTCTCTGAGAGCCAGATTGCAAAGCACTTTCTTCTCCTGGGGACCGGAACCGGGAGAACCTCTGGGAGCCAAGGTGGCTACAGAATAAAGTGAACGTCAACCCTGGGGAGAGGGGGTGTCCAGAGGGTTGGCTGCAGAGAGAAGAGAGGGAGGAGGTCTGGAAAGGGCTGAGGGTCCTTCCTGACTCCACAGTGAGGCCATCCCCACATATGTGTTGGAAGACTTTTGAACCCAGACCCATGGAATGAAACCTTCTTTCGTTCATACACCCATTCATTTATTCACCTATTTATCCATGCAGCCAACTCTGTGCTCTGTGCAGACAAACACATATAAGGACAGCAAGCTGGGATGACGACCGTTTCAATGCCACTGCCCCAGACAGAGTTTTCTTCAAACCAGGGACTGTGCCTGCTGGGGGCTGAGCTGGACAGACCTCCTGGGAGGGAGTTCAGCAGGGGCTCTTGGTCGGGGTGGGGGCAGGCCCGGCAACACTCTCATTTCTGTCAAAGCCGGAATCAGCCACTTCTCAACCTTTTTGGAATTCCTGGTGACTTTGTAATTTGCCTGTGTTTGTTATTTTTGCTAACCCCTGTTTGCCTGTAGCTCCTGGTGATTAGAAAAACAAGCAAAGCAAGCCTTAAACATGAGAAGGGGGAACATATGCTTGTTTCGGAGCCCAGGAGCAGAAGAGACCTGGAGAGGTGCAGAGAGAGAGAGAGAGAGAGAGTCAGAAGTCAGAGCCCTCCTCCCTGTCTCCACCCCTCCCCCATGAATGTCCCCAACCTCCTCCCCCTACTCCCTTTACATGTCCCCTAGCATCATACAGGATCTCGGGTCCTCTCCCCCTCCCCTCCCCCTGGGAGTCTGGCCTTGAGCCTGGGGTGCTGGAGAACTTGGGCTGGGCCTGATCACCCCCACTCCCTAATGAGCATTCGTTCTGGGATGAGCCCTGCCCTCCAGGGGTCAAAGGTGGCAGCTTTATTTACTCACAGCCGTGCTCTCACTGCTCTGGTCCTTTCATCATTTTTTATAATAGAAACAGCCCAATGGCCACAGGCGCCCTGGGAGACCACCCCACCACCTCTCTTCTCCCCACAGCCTCCAGACACACAGACACTTGTATCCCTCCAATAGGGTCTCAGATTTCTCAACAAAGTACAGCTTTGCTCTCAGGACAGTTTTCAGCTGTCGATTTGATCACATTCCTCTGTCTGTTTAGAGCCTGAGCCAAAGAGGCTGGGGGTTGGCCTCAGCGTGTGATAGTGGGCATGGGTGTGTGAGAAGTGGGCACCGCACACGAGCCTGATGGTGCATGGCGTGAGGGTGTGCATTTGTGTGGGAAAACCAAGCGTGAGTATAGCATACCTGTCTTGAGAACGCGTTCGTGTGTGTGAGAACCCGCGTGAGTGTGTATAACTGGGTGGGAATATTTATATATACATATATATGTGTGCATGATAGTCACACGTGTGAGCGCAATGAGAATGTGCTCATGTGCATGAGAACTTGGGTGTGCGTTTGTGCTTGTGTGTGAGTTTATGTGCATACTTATGGCAGAACCCTATACACATGACCCTGCCTGTGTGTGAGCTCTTATAAGTGTGTGTGCATCTCTAGGTACAAATAGTGCTTAAGGCTGTGTCAGCACAACAGCCCGGAAAGATCTCAGAACTGTAATGTTAAACTGAAGCCAGACACTGAAGTTAACATGCTCCGTGGTTCCATTTACATGAAAGGTAAAAATAGGTAAAACTAATCTATGGTATGAGAAGTCAGGATAGGGTATTGTGCCTGGAAAGGGGGCATGAGGGGGTCCCTGGGATACCGATAATATTCTACTTTTTGATCAGATACTGTCTACATGGGTGTGTCTATCTTGTGGAAATTCATTGAGCTCTATACTCATATAGAGTAATAAACCATAAAGTGCATAATTTATGTATTGTCCCAATGTATGTTATAATTCAATAAAATATTTACTTCCAAAAATGAACATGAAGACTGTCTCCTGAACCTTCCCCCCATTGTCTCCTCCAGCAGCTTGCCCTGCATTCTCTTCCTCCCTTCCACTCCTCGTGCTCCCTGAAGGTGAGGGTGTCTGGGTGTGTAAGAAGCATATGTATCAGGGTTGCTGAGTCTGCGGTTCTCCCCAGCCCCACGGCCCTCCTGCCCACCTCCGTCTCACCTTCCTTGGCCTCCCCTTGAAATTCGGTGACCCCCATCTAAGGCAGTGCTCCTGCATGCAGAACTCAGATGGGGGAAGGTTTGGCGCCCCCCTCCAGGAGCCCTCAAGCCGAAGTTCTGGACTGGGCCCGACCTCAGGTGTGTACACTGATGCGACAGTGCTAGAAGGCCAGCCACCCTACAGAGGGACAAAATGCACATGGGAAGGAGTGGGTGCTACTGGGCATTAGTTAGGGGTGGCTTTTTAGGAGAGAAAAATCTCAAAAGGGTCTCTCTTTGGAAACCCCCAAAGGCAGACCTTGACCACACTATTTAAACTCCTGGGACCTGGTTTCTTAAAGTGAGAGAAAGCATTCCGGGTTCCTGTGCTGTCCCTGTGATTATCTGTGCATCTGTGTCTATGTGATTGCATACACGTGCCCGCGGGTGATGTGTGTGACCTTGCGTGTGCTTTTGCCTGTATGTTGGGAGGTACACATGAGCCCCTATGTGTGATTCCAGGGGTATGAGTGCTCGTGCTACGTGGGAGAGGTAGAATAAGTACATCTCATTCCAAATTACTTTGCCCTGTGATTCCCACAAACATTTGCCTACCACACTTCCCAGTTGGGGGTTCAGAACCTCAGATTTCTGTAGGTCTCCAGGACATAGGGTCTACACTGGGAAAGGGGCTGTGTCTCCAGGGCAGGAAGGGTCAGCCTGGCTCAGCTCTTCCATCCTCCTCCAAGCAGGCTCATTCACGCCCCTCCTGCCCCGGCGGCACCGTGAGGAACCGGGCTCTGTCAGCTCCATCCCAGGTCCCGGTAACTCCCCGAATCAGGGCCCCTCCCACCGTCTCCCAAACCTGCTCAACCCGCCTGGCAGCCCGGCATCTCCCAGAGGTGCCTCCTGTACCCCTCTTCAGGGAAACAGCCATCACACCAGAACCAGGAGAGAGAGCAAGAGTTGGGAGAGGGGTAGGTGGGAGGGTGGGCTGGCTCCTTCAGAAGGGGTGGGGAGATTAGGCTTGCCACTGCCAGAAGCTGCTCTGATTCTTTTCTCAGAACTTAGCTTGTAGCACCCCCTCCCCTATTGCCCTGGTCTCTCTTTCCAGCCAGCCGGAACTCTGAACTTGGACAGCCACCTCCTTCTTCCCACCCCTACCCTCAGTGGCTCATTCCACCCTGCGGGCTCAGCTGACATTATATCTGAGTGACCCAGAGGGGCAACTGGGGCTTGCCACCCCCCCGGAATGTCCTGGAAGCATGGAAGGGATGAGAGATAGCTGTGAGTCACCATACCCCTCCCCAGGGCTCCCTTTGAGGATGGGGCCCTGGCTCTGGACTCTTGGAAAAAGAGTGACCCTAGTGTCCTCAAGCACCTTAGGTCCCCTCAGTAGGCATCCACAAAGGACAGACAGACCCACCCAGCCATCTCCCCCTCCTCGATGGAGGACGGGCAGAGACGGTGTTCCTCCTTCTAAAGGGATGAGAAATACTAACTTGTGTACACAGATACACAGAATAAAGAACATTTCTTGAATGCTTACTATGTGCCAGGGGCTGTTCTAAGAGTTTTATATAACTTAGCTCATTTTAACTTCACAGCAATCCTATGATGAAGGTATATTCATTATCCCCATTTTATTTTTTTTTAATATCTTTAATGGAGTATAATTGTTTTACAATGTTGTGTTAGTTTCTGCTGTACAACAAAGTGAATCAGCTATATGTATACATGATCCCCATTTTAAAGATAGGAAGACTGAGGCACAGAAAGGTTAAGTAACTTTGTCAAGATCGTATCTCCAGTAATTAGGGGGTTCAGGATTCAAACCCAAGCAACACAACCTTTGCTCTTAACCACCATCCTATGACATTTGCATAATTACCCTTAAGGATACACACACCTACTCAAGCCATCTCTAGTACATAGCATAGAAACACATCCTTACCCAGATGTTAATCATGCCTAACATTCATACAGCAATTTATTTACGAATCACTTTCACGCCTAGACACAATGCCCACTGAAGGAGGGATTGTTACCCTGTAAACAGACAGCAATTAAGGCTGCCATTTACTGACTCAACTGAGGCTCAACTATTTGCTGGAAGTGGTTCATCTTCTCTTTCCTTCCTCTCTTTAAATAAAGGTAAAGTATGCTTAGCGGTAGCATTAAAACAGTACAAATGAGAATAAAGAGAAAAGTAAAAGTCCCCCTCCTTCCTCCTGTTATTCCCACTTCCAGAGGTGACCACTGCTACCCTTCCAGAAATTGTCAATGCACACAGAAGCAAATAGTATTAGAGATTATATGTGCCTTCTAATCCTTGTATCAAAATCCTTGCAAAGAAGCTCTGGTTCTCTTTTTTACAGATGAAAACACTCTTAAATGTGGGGCAGCTCTCCGATGTCACTCAGGTGTGAAGTGGGGGAAGTCTGGTTGCTAACCTAAGTCTACCTGACCTGGAAATTGTGCTCTCACTCCCTCTGCGCCTGGGCCCATTGCCTCCTCCATTACTTGCTAGCACCGTGACAGCCCAGCAGAGGTGAGAGGCTCCACCACCCCCATAAGCAGGCCACACCCCTGCTGCTCCATGCTCTTAAGGCAGGGTGAGGGGCTGTGCTGGAGAAGGCCATCCCCTCCGGCAACTCAATCCAGGGAAGAAGTTCCTGGGCTGATCCCTGGTAAGGAAAGGGCAGGGAGCAGGCCTGGGATCCTGACTGAGATCACTGCAGGGCCCACGTCACCGGATGGATGTGTCCCAGGATGCCCCTCTCAAGTCCGCATCAGGTTCCACTGAGGCCTTAGGGTTAGGGAGAGCTGCAGGCAGACGGGCCTCAGTCTTCACAGTACCTCCCAGGCAGGGACACAGGATCAGGGACGGGGTGTGAGTCTGGGGCTCACAGGGAGAAGAGGGGCCTTTAGTTAAGAACTCCAGCCCTCCACTTCTGCTTCTGGGAGGGGCTGAGCAGGGACAAGGCAAGTACTATTCCTAGCTCCTGGGGGCAAGTGGAGACTCTGGAAGGCCTCCAGGTAAGCTTTCTGTGACTGCTCCTGGGTAAACTTTCAGAAGGACCCTCCCACCCCTGCCCCCAGACCTGTCCTCAACCCCTCTTCCTACAGAGTCTGCAGGGGTGGGACCTGGGGAGGTGTGAGTTGCCAAGGTTCAGCTGCACCCCAGCTGCTGAGGGTTCCGAGACTCCCAAATGGCTGGACGCAGTGGGTGTTCTGACCCAGGTGGCCTGGGCTGTCCCTGCTGGGTCCTGTGTGCCTCAGGCCTGCAACCCAGTGCCTACATTTCCTATCCTCATACAGAATTTACAGAATGGGCCAGGGCCAGGATGGCCCTTCCCCAGTCCTCAGGGGAGACTCTTTGGAACAGAACCCTCAACAAGGTGCCCCCTTCCTATCTGAACAAGAGGGAGTTTCCATCAGGAATCCCTGAGGTCAGTACTCATTGGAGGGAGAGA
>NC_041233.1:57275588-57291657 GCF_002837175.3 Physeter macrocephalus
TGAACTTGGCAGAGCTATCCAGGCTGAAGCTGCCTTTGCCAGGACATGGCTTAAAAGTCCACTGACAGCCTTTATCAAGGTGTCAGCCCCCATGTCAGAGCTCCTGGAAAGGCCTTCTCTTGACTTCGTGGATATTCTCTAAGATGGTGGTGGTGTTGGTGGAGAGATTGTCTATGCTGGTTGTTCATTTATCCATTCCCCTGGGTTTGCATTCCAATTCTTTCACCTACTAGCTTTGAGGCTGTGGACAATGCTCTTAGCTTCTCTAAGCTTCAGTGACCTCATCTATAAAATGGGAATAATAATAGTACCTATCTAGTGAACAAAATAATGTATATAAAGTGCTTAACACCGTGTTTGGCACATTGTTCAATAAATGTTAGCTATTATTATTACTATCAGCAAATATTGAATAATCACCTGCCATATATATTAAGCAGTACACCACGGAGATTATGAGCCTGGGTTTTTGGAGTCAGATTGAGTTTGGGTCCTAGCTTAGCCACCTTTCCAAGGCTTAATGACCTTGGAAAAGTCACTTAGCCTCTCCGAGACTCAGTTTCCTCATCTGTAATAGCAATAATAATTGTCTTTACTTTTAGTGTTGTTGTGAGGGTTACTCAGGCTAAGATACTGCTGGCACAGTGCTGACATATGGCAATGGCTCTAGAAATATTAGCAGTTAAGGGTCAGGCATGGCAGATCCAGCCATGAATGAAGCAAACACTGCCCTGGGTGTTTGCTTTTCTATTTTTAGAAAAAAAACAATAGACTTTTTCTATTGTTCTGGACCATTGATGGCCTTGACCTTTCACTTCTGTCTAGGATGAGGGCTTGCTTTAATTTCTCTGGCTGTAAAACATGGGCTTGCACCTTTTCAGCTGCCCACCTAGCTGAAAAGGGGTGGGACTAGGATTCCTGCTTAGCCCCTTCCCTGGGTAAGAGTGGTGAGAGAAGCTGGCTTTTGAATGCGCTGTCTTAGGCAAGGGTGACAGTGTCCAGAAGGTGACTCTCGAATGTGCTCCCTAAGACAGGGGTGACAAATTAGAATCAGACATCTGCATTCTGTCCATTGCTGTTTCTAAGTGCTTATGGGTTGGTCTGTTTGTTTGCTTGCTTGCTTTTAGTTTTCCTTGGTTTCTCTCTGAAGATTCCTTTGGGGGTATTCCCAACCTAATCTCAGGTGAAAGAAGGAGAAGAAGACTCTATTCACCTCAGTTGGGCCATGAAGCCCAGACAATCAGAGCTTCCAGCTCTGGGGCCTGGAGAGGCAGACCCAGAGGAGGAACCTAGGGGCACAGTTTCTGGCCAGTGGTTTATTTGGGTCTCTTTGCTCATACCTAGCCTCTCTGCTTGGCTGCAGGAGAAAGGAAGCTACCCTTCAAAATCCAGAGCCATAAGCCAAAGCACTCTTAACTAAGTGCTTTAGCCAGGGGAACTTAGAGTCTGCTCTCCTCCCTCCTCACCCCTCTTCTCAAAGGCAAAGAAGACATGGTCCAATTCTTCCAGATGCCACAGTCCAGTGGGGGAGTCAGGCATGAAAACAAAGAAGTAAAATAGAGTGAGAGACAACATAATAGAGACAATTACAGGGTGCAGTGAAGACAAAACAACAGTGGTCAGTTCAACCTGAGGTGACATTCAGGTAACACTTCCTAGAGGAACTGGTGCTTCAGCTAATTTGTAAATGTGGGCAAAATGGGAGGGGGAAGAGAAGGAAGGGCATGTAAGGTGGGGGAACAGCATATGCAAAAGCCTTGAGGCGTCAAACAGCCTGGCACATTTGGAGAACTGCTGTACAGAAGGTGGGGTAGAGAAGTCACTGGGGGAGGCCAGGGGAAGGGGACAGATAGTAAAGGGCCCATGAGAAGTTCTGCTTTTATCCGGAAGGGCATTAGCAGTGGAATGATTTGCATTTCAGAAAGATAGCTCTGAGGATGATGAAGAGAAGGGGAGAAGGATGCAGCCAAAAATGCTGGAGGCTGGGAGGCCAGTGAGGAGGCTCTTACAATTGTGCAGGCAAGAGACAAAGAGGACCTGAGCTGTGACAGTGGTGGTGGGGGTCCTGAGGAGTGAGACTGGGGAGAGCCTTACAAGGCAATTGACAGGATTTTGTACCTGGTTGGATGAGGAAGGTGATGAGGGAGAGGATTCCTGGATGACTGCCTTGGGTGAATGGATGGAAGTGACAGAGATGGGGAAAAGGAGTGGAATGGGTTTGGGGAGAGTGCAGAATACGGAGTTCTGATTGGGACTTGTACTTGGGAGACCTAGAGTACATCTCAGTAAAGATACCCAGGAGGTTAAGAGACTATTAAGAACAATTTTACCTCCATACACTTTGAAACTAAGATGTCTAGTAGAGAGTTGGAAATATGTGTGTGGGATTCAAGAGAGAAGTCTTGTCAGGGTATATGGATTTGAGGGTCACCAGCATATGGATGGTAATTACAGCCATGGGAAGGAGGTCAATTACTTGGGAAAGACACATGAGGAGAGGGACTTCCCTGGTGGTCCAGTGGTTAAAAATCCACCTTCCAATGCAGGGGACGTGGGTTCGATCCCTGGCTGGGGAACTAAGATCCCACATGCCGCGGGGCAACTAAGCCCGTGCGCTGCAACTACTGAGCCCGCACGCTCTGCCGCAACTAGAGAGAAGCCTGTGTGCTGCAACGAAGAGCCCACACGCGGCAACTAAGACCCAATGCAGCCAAATTAATTAATTAGTTAATTTCTTTTTAAAGCTGTGATGTTAAACAATTGCAGGTGGTTGTTTAAAAAAAGAAAGACACGTGAGGAGAGAAGAAGGCCAAGAATAGAGTCATAGGGAGTATCAACACTTAGAGGAGTGGTTTTCAGCCTTGGCAGCACATTTCGATGAGCCAGGGAACTTGAAAAACACTAGTGTCTGAGCCCCACCCCAGACCAACTAGATCTGAATCTCTGGGAATGAGCTGTAAAAGTTCCTCAGGTGATTCTAAAATGAAGTTGGGGCTGAGAACCAATGACTCAGTGGGAGGGCAGAGGAACAGGGCTAGCAAAGAAGGCCGAGAAGGAATGTTCAGGAAGATAGGAAGAGTTTCAAGGAGGGAGAGTTCCAAAGCATCAAATGATGCAGAATAGCAACAGTTGAACCCTACCCAGCACTTATGCTATGTTGGGGACTTTGCATGAACTCACTGAATCCTCCCAGAGACTCGATGAGGCAGGTCCTATTATTATCATCATTGCCATCTTAAAGATAAGTAAACCGAGGCACAGGGATTATTAAGTACTTGCCCAAAGTCACATAACTAGTAACCAGAAACCAGGATTCGAGCCCAGGCAGGTGACTACCTGAGTCTGCGCTCCTAACTGCTCTGCTAGACCACATCTTTTGCAGAGGGCTGAGTGAGGTGAGCACTGCCCGTGACTTTAGCTGTTAGCTGGTCCGTACAGCCTTCAAAGGGGGCCAGCTGTTCCCTTCTCTCTTCCCTTCTTTCTGTCTCTTTCCCTTTTTCCTCTCGCCCTTTGTTACTAAAGCAGCTGCCCCTCACCTCTCTGGCCTTCCTCTGGCTGATGGGCCAGGTGGAGGTGGTTCTCCTCCCTCTTGGTGAGACCACATGTTCTGCCCCTTACCGGGTGGCCACAACTGTGAGCACATGGCCAGTAGCCTCTTCATTCATCAGGCTGAGCTAAGCATCCTATTAAGTCTCCACAGTCTGGAAGGGGGTGGGGAGTTGGGGTGATGCAGAAGAAATAGAGGCTCTGATCATCCTGGGAAGTAAGTCTTCCCGGGAAGGTGATGCCAAGATAGACCCTGAGGAGGAAAGAGACTGGAATCCACGTTCACATGGAGGGGATGTGAGCCTAATCAGACGCCTGGGATGCCCCTGTGTGCAGCTCCTGCCTGACTTCACCAGGCCCGGAAGCAGTGGTTCTCAACCAGTCTGCATGTTAGAATTTAAAAACATACCTCAAGGACCACCTTCAGAACAACTGGATCAGAGTCTCCGGGGGTAGGGCTCAGGCATTGATGGGTTTTAAAAGCTCCCCAGGGGATTTTAAACTAGCCAGAGTTGAGAAACACAACCTCAAGAAAAGAGGTCTGGGTAAGTATAAAAAGACTCTGTTTCTAACCTTCACTTTATCATTTCCTAGCTGGTGGGCTTGGGCAGCCCATCTTTGAGCTTGGGCAGGACCTCTTTGAGCAGCCCATTGAACCTCTTTGAGCCTCAGTTTTCTTATATCTGTAAAATAGGGATAGTAACCTCGACCCTGCCTACTTTATACAAGTTGTTATGATGCTCAGGTAGACTGTTAAATGTGGTGTATTTTGTTAATTATATAGGGCACTATATAAAAGTGAGGTGGAATTAACCTATACAGACACTAAAATACAAATAAGCACACAAGGGACTTCCCTGGTGACACAGTGGTTAAGAATCCGCCTGCCAACGCAGGGGACATGGGTTCGAGCCCTGGTCCGGGAAGATCCCACATGCCGCAGAGCAACTAAGCCCGTGCGCCACAACCACTGAAGCCCGCGCGCCTAGAGCCCGTACTCCGCAACAAGAGAAGCCACCGCAATGAGAAGCCCGCATACCACAACGAAGACTAAGCCCCTGCTTGCCGCAACTAGAGAAAGCCCACACGCAGCAATGAATACCCAATGCAGCCAAAAATAAATAAATAAATTCATAAAAAACAAAACCAGTGGGTATCCCTGGTGGCGCCTGCCAATGTAGGGGACGTGAGTTCAAGCCCTGGTCCCGGAAGATACCACATGCTGCAGAGAAACTAAGCCCATGCGCCACAACTACTGAGCTTGTGCTCTAGAGCCCACGAGCCTAGAGCCTGTGCTCCGCAACAAGAGAAGCCACCACAATGAGAAGCCCACGCACCTCAACGAAGAGTAGACCCCACTCGCCGCAACTAGAGCAAGCCTGCACGCAGCAACGAAGACCCAACGCAGCCAAAAATAATAAATAACTAAAAATAAATAAATTTATTTAAAAAAACCCCAAAACAAATAAGCACATGTGTTCACTTGGCACAGTAGGTGCACTTGAGTGAGTACACACACACACACACACACACACACACACACACACACACACACACACACACACACAAGACCAGACAGCTGCTGGCTGGGTTCTGAAAGCAGAGCTGTGGTTCTCTAGACTTGGCCTTTTATGTTTTTAGCCTTCAGAATATGCCATTAAAATATGGAGAGATGATCTGTGTGTGTGTGTGTGTGTGCGTGCATGTGTATGAGTGTATGTGTTTAAATGATTGCTAAACTGTGGCATCATTTGAGTCCGCCTGTCAGCCTATCAGAAACGTCATCTATAACCTTCACTGTTTGCAGTTTAATCTCCCCTGGCCCCCTGAGGGCCCTGTTCTGACATTTTAAACCCCATAAATGACAGTAGTGCTCTTAGCGATTTTGAAAAAAGCCAAGCATTTGGAAAAAACACACAGACACATACTCCTAAATTCCCCTTCCCTGAACACATGCTCACTCACGCTCATAAGTTGAATCACACACCTGCTCACACCCTTGTACTGGCCAATTTAGAAGTCACAGATATTGGCCAACATAAGTGCACACGCGTGGTGGCAGGACACAGATGTATGAAGACCCAGCCGTGCATCTGGTGCCTGTGTATACGCTCCAGTAGATACACAGCAGACACACCTTTCTGCTCCCATCCTCAAGTCCCATCTATTCCTCAGCTCCTTGGCCTTGAAAGAGAATGGAAGAATCCAAGGTCCTTGGAAGGCTGGTGCTGGGAGCAATGGGGTGACATGGGAGGCTGAGGGGCCCCAAATCTTGGTTTAGTGTTAGGCAAGGTTGTACATTAATAGGCTCAAAGTCTCCACTCTTGGAAAGCCCATGGGTAGAGGGGATAAAAAGCAAATTGTACCCCGCCCTACCAGCAACCAGAGAGCTCACCACATTTGGGGAACTGGAATGAAAAAAGAAAACCCAGAGATGCATATTAAAGGGTTGAGCATGTGAGTATAGAACGACGTGGTATAAGATGTTGACAGTGAGCTCCATAAGGCAGGGCCCCGTCAGCTCCTGGCTGTATCCCTAGGGTTTACAACACACCAGAGGCTCATCAGTACTTGTTGAATGAATGATTGAAAGAATGTGTAAGCTCTAGAGTGAGTAAGTAGTAAGGGGAATGTGTGTGTCCGTGTGTGTGTGTGTGTGTGTGTGTGTGTGTGAGAGAGAGAGAGAGAGAGAGAGAGAGAGAGAGATGGAGATGGGGATGGGAGACTGGATAGTTAAGGACAGTTTCTTAGAAGAGATGACTTCTGATCTAAGACTGAAATAGAGGGGTCCACATCATATCTGATATCCATTTATTCCAGGGTAAGTGGCTGGCTTTTCTTGCTCTGGACTATCTCTGACTTTGCAGCAAGATCTCCCTACGCAAAGACGACAGACTTTTCTCCTTATATGTGAGGCAAATGTACCAACAGAGGATAGGGACTCTGGGCAGCCCTGCTTGATTCTGAAGGGGCTCTGTGGATTCTTCGTGGCAGGGCTTGCTCTTATGGCTCTCCCTCCTACCACCTCAAGTCATCATGCACTTTAAGGAACTTGTTTCCACGGCAACCAATTAGTGTCAGAAAATGAGGTCTGTGACATCAGGATGGGAATGGGGTGAGAAACCTCCATCTTCCATATTCTTGGCTCCCTGCTCAATGTCTGCAGCCTTGTGGGAGGCCTCAGGGAAAGCTCCAGAAGAGATGCAGGACGTTGCACTCCTGAGGAGCACAGATTCTGGGTCAGGCAGGGCCCAGGAATAGGGACTGGGTTGGAGATCTGATTCACCTGGTAGTGTCCCTACCTGCCATTCCACTCCAAAACGCTGACAAGCCTGTGGGCCCAGTAGTGAGACAGTGTGGGAATACTTAGAAGGGTAACAATAATCTGAGACCATTGCCTGTTCCCTAAGAGAGAGGGATCCCAGGCTTTCTTTATTTTGGAGGCTGTAAACTTGTCCCAGAAGGAAGGAAGTCTTAGCTGTAGGAGAGGAGACCCTCCCCTTAGGCCTCACTTAGGACCTGTTGCCACCCCCTAGGGATGGATGCTTTGGTCTACAGGAGGAAAGTACATGCTTTAAATAGAGTAGGAAGCGCAGCTAGAAAGGCATCTGGAGAATGTAGGAGAGAGAATCCAATGGGCACTTAGCTCACTGATTCTTGGTGCAGAGAATGAAATGTGGGTAACAGAACTTCACCAATTTGAACCCCTAGATCCTTAGGACCACAGCTGGCTTTCTGAGGGAGTCTGGCCAATTTGGGAAGGTCATTCTAATCAGAAGATAAAAGGAAGAATGCAAAGGACCTTGTCCTTAGGAGAAAAAAGAAGGCTGGGTGTTCATTTACTGGACTTCCTGGCCAAAGTATGTGAACCTCGTCACACCAGCTGGTCAGGCTCTGCTGTGAAGATGATGGAGAGGACAATGATGATGATGAAGGTAAACAGCAGCAGCTGTGATTCTCATGGCACTTTACAAAACACTTTCATCCTTGTAGTAGCCTAGTCAGCAGGTAGGCAGGAATTGAATTGCCTGCAGGTTGGGTCTGGAAGCAGACTCTGGGGTGGAGATTACTGTGCGGGAGCTTCACTGGGGAGTGCCCTTGGGATCATCACAAGTGCAAGGGATGGAACTGGAAAGAGGCATGACTGAACAGAAGGAGAAGTTGAGCTGTGCTGCAGTCTCAAAAAAGGCCTTAGTGGACCACAAGGAGGGCTCTGAGGCTGGAATGGCCCTTCAGGACTGTCCCAAGTCGGGGAGAGGGGGCTGGGCCTTCATATGCTGGGGATGACCAGGCATTGGATGCAGGCTGCCCAGGGGAAGGGCATGACCTCAAGTGAGGCAGCTCCCTTTCGACAGAGACAACTCCAAGGAAAGCTGCCAAGCCAGGGCAGCACCTGGAGACCGTCTTTGAGTACTGAGGGAAGCAGGGCATTGCAGCGCGGCCTCCACAATAGCAGTTACCACTTTCCTTTTGAAGATGAGGAGACTGAAGTTCAGAGAGATGCAGTGACCTGCCTCGTCATACAGCTATCGTACAGGTAGGGTTGGAGTTTAGTTTCAGCATCGAAGGCTTAAGCCTTGGCTTCATGGAGAAGGGATTTCAGTGTAAAATTCTTCAGTGTGACTGCATGAGTAATTCATTAAGGGAACCCTCTAGCTGGGCTCCATGGAGGACAGGCCACTGGAGCTGAGGGTGCCCAGGGTGGGAGGCCGCAGGGAAAGCTCCGTGCGCTGTACCCAGGCAGACAGAGTCAGTGTGCAGCGACCCTGTGCCAGGCCTCCTGAGAGCCTGCTCAGCTCTGCCGAGGTCCAGGGAGCCTCCTTCCCCTCTGGAAAGGGGAGACTGTGGCTTTAATCCTTCCCAGCGCAGAGGCCACAGAGCTGGCTGGTCTGGGCCGTAAGAGAAACTTTCAGGGGTCCGGCCAATGGTCAACCTTCCTGGCCAGCCCCAGGGGCCACCAGCTGCCTCAGGAAGGCCTGGCAGAAGACCTTTGTTTGCTGAGGGATTGACAGAGGTGAGGGAAGGAGTGGGCAAGGTGACAGAAGGTGAGAGATACCAAGGCGGAGGACAAGAGAACAGAGAGGGGGCTGACACTCTCAGAACCGGCCACCCCACAGAAACAAGCTGAAGGAAGGCAGTCCCTCGGCTGGGCCATCTATGCCCTGTTGAGGATTCCAGAAGTCTCTGAAGAGTGTTATGAATACGTGCGGTAGGGTGGGGGTGGGGCCGTGACAGGATCAGGTGAGCGTGGGAAATGGAAGGCCACCTGCACGTTGGAATTGCTGGGTCCGCAGGCTGGGAGTGACAACGGTTCTTGCTCTTGTTTCTTCCCACCTCCCTGGCTAGGAGGTGGGAAAGAGCCCTGAGCCACTAAGGGGGAAAGACCCAGAGATGCAAGAGGCAAAGGGACAGGAACCTGATGGCAGCTTGGGAGGCTCTGCTAGGGAGACTCACAAGGATCTACCAGCCTCTACCCAGTTGCCCTTTTGCCCTGAGGGCCATGGGCATGTGCCCCAGGGACCTGGTTCCTTCTTGCTCTTTTCTGGGAGGCAAGAGTGACTGGCTGGGGCTTCCCTGGTGGCGCAGCGGTTAAAGAATCCTCCTGCCAATGCAGGGCACACAGGTTCGAGCCCTGGTCCAGGAAGATCCCACATGCCGCGGAGCAACTAAGCCCGCGAGCCACAACTACTGAGCCTGAGTGCCACAACTACTGAAGCCCGCGCACCACAACTACTGAAACCTATGCGCCTAGAGCCCGTGCTCCGCAGCAAGAGAAGCCACCACAATAAGAAGCCCGCACACCTCAACGAAGACCCAACGCAGCCAAAAATAAAATAAATTAATTAAAAAAAAAAAGTGAGTGGCCACAGCTTCTGTCCAGGAGACTGATCAGAAAGGGATTGTTGATTATTTTTTTTTAACTCTGTCACCTTGCCCTTCCCCCATACAGTTCCCTTCATGACCTTGTGACTCTCCATTAGGTCTCCTTTCTTCTTGCTTCAAGAAAAAGCGAAGCGCGAGGGCTGGGGGCCAGGGAGGGAGGCGAGGCAGCAGAGAGGCTGCGCCAATCGCGGGTCTGCAAGGTGCAAAGCAATCAGTGGAGCCGCTGGTGAGCGGGTCACTCAGTAGTGTGCACATCAGGGTGAAATCCTTTCAGCTCTTCGCCAAACCCCTAGTGAAAGACAATCAGGCTCGCTGTCACCGAGCTAATTCTGTCTATATAAAAGCAGTAATGAAATTCACGGCAGGATTACCCTCTCCATCCAATGGGCCAGCGTCACGGTGACATATCTCTCTTATTGCCCGAATGTAACACACCATCTAATTTACGTCGTGTAGCGAGCAGGAATGAAATGTTCATAAAGAATTGCTGCATCTCGTCACCTTAACTGCGGCCCGGGGCTCTGAGGCATCTGTCAGGGAGAGGAGCAGGAGGAGGGAGGGCGGGCGGGGCTCAGGGAGCAGCAGCCAGGGGCAGGGGTTCTGGGGGTGGTTGTTTCTCAGTAGGGTGAAGTGGAGGCAGAGGGAGATGGGGGCTGGGGCTGGGTAGGGAGAAGAGTGGGAAAGGGGGCCACGGAGGGCTTTGGGGAGGCAGGGATAAATAAGGGTAGGATGGAGTGGTCTGTAGGGAGTGATTGGAAGTCTGTCTAAGTCTGGGGAGCCAGAGAGTCTGAGAGTGTGTGAGTTTGGGAGGATAAATGACTGCCTCGTTCATTGGGGAAATGACCCTCTAGGTGCCTCCCAGATACTGCGGGGCCCCTGGTAGTCTCTCTCATTCTCTGGAAGTGGAAATCCATCCACCTCTGAAGTCTATCAGAACCAAACTCTTGGGTTTGTGAGAAAGAAGACCTTTAATAGAGGTGAGCAAGGAGCAGACAGACACTAGGAGCAAGTTTACAAACCTAGGGGCCACCTATGGCTCCTCCGGCTCCTCATCTGCCCTTCAGGACCTGACCATCAGCTAGCCCTTTCACCTCCCCTCTAAAGTGTTTTACTCATCCATCCTTTTTTTTTTTTATCTCCACCACCGCATCCAAGGCCACTGCCATCTGTTGCCTACGTAACTCCACACCCCACTGACTGGTCTCCCCCTTGCCCTCTTGCCCCCTCAACTCAACCAGGTAGTGATCGTCTCACTACTATCATCCCTCGGCTTGAAACCCCGTTATGACGTCCCCTTGCTCTTAGGACAAAGGCGAGAACCCACGTCTCCGACTTCTTTGCCCTACACTCTCAGTCTCACGTTGTGCTCCAGCCATATTGGCCTTTTCCTGTTGCCTGAACGTGCCATGTTCTAAGCAGCCACTGGGACTGTGCACAGGTTTCCTCTCCTTGGAAGACACCTATTGGCGGGAGCGGCACCACCCCTGCATGGCTTTAACACCCACTCTCACTTCTGATGTCAGCTGAAGTGTTGCGGCCTGGAGGAAGCCTCCTGTGACTACCCACACTTCGTTACCTTGCTCTTTGATGTGCTTTCCTATCGTCATTTACTTCCTTTACAACACAGACCACATATTGTAAGATGTTTCCTTTTGTGACTATCTGATTACAGCCTGTATTTTCCCACTGGACTCCGAGCTCCATGAGGGCAGGGACCCTTATGTCTCCAACACCTGGTACAGTATTCAGGGACATTGTAGCCGCTCGATAAATATTTGTGGAATGAAGGAATGAGGGGCCTGCACAACCACTACAGGGCTAGAAACCCTACTCCTTCCTTCTTCCATTCATTCAGCAAACATCTACTGAGTGCCTTCTGTGTGCCAGGCACTGTCAGAGGCACTGTGGTCACAATGCTAAACAAGTGCAGACACAGTCCCTGCCCCTGAGGAGCTCACAGTCCAGGCGGGGGGACAGGCAAGCACCCAAAACAACCAGGGCACTAAACATGTCCTGTGCTGCTTTACTCTGGAGACGAACCACATCCTGGGCCCACTGTCAGAGCCCCTACGAGGAGGGGCTGATCTTCTGGGGCTATACAAAATTCCCCGAGACACAGGTCAGACACCTCTGGGGGGAAAAACTAGCAAAAGAAAGCAACTATATTAAAGAGACATAATTGGATTTCTGTTACTAGTGCTAACAAAAACAAGAAGCATTTATTGAGACTCAGCTATGTGCCAAGCACCTCACAATGACTGTGACTCCTATGGATTATTTTCCTGGGTTTATAGATGAGGAAACTGAAGCCAACTGAGTGATACGGCTTACCCCCAAAGGTGTCACACACCTGGCACACAGTTAATGCTTAATAAATATTTATTGAGTGAATGAATGAATGAGAAGCTGATAAGTAGTAGAAAGGGTAGGCATTAAACATAGGCTTTCTGGCTCCAAAGCCCCTGGGCTTTCTATTATTCATTTCAGGTAACTATTTTTGGACTCTCAGAGGCTTCAGTATTAGAGAAATAACCTGAGGTTGGACTCTGGATCTAGGCTTCCTTACGACCCAGACCCTAGTCTGAACATCCATAGCCTTCCCGCAGATACACATGATACCTCAGATACCAGAGAAGATCAGACCTTAATCCCTTTGGGGAAACACCTATAACGTGAACCCTTTCCACTCCTGTCCTGTCTTTGTCCAACACCCCAGGCTTAGGTTAGCTTATCAAGAAACCTAGGAAGGGGGAGTTCACTGGTGGCCTAGTGGTTAGGATTCAGGGCCCCAGGTTCAAGCCCTCGTTGGGGAACTGAGATCCCATAAGCTGCCCAGCACAGCCAAAAAAAAAAAAAAAAAAAAAGTCTAGGAAGGGATCTTTGTGGGAGATAGAACATCATTCTCATGTGTATATAATCAACCACATCTTATACTATGTCTCTTGTGCCTAAGCTATGTGGTCTCTTCTCACTGATTCAGACATATTACTCACCAGATGATCTATATCTATGTGAGACGTTGTGTGTGGACATGTGTTCATGTATGTATATATACACGTGTATCAGTAAAGCCATCCTTTCATTAGCTCTCTCATATCCCAGTGGTATCTATTCTCTGTGTATGGAGACACCTGAGTCTGTACCCTGAAGTTCCCTCCCCCATCTGGGGGATATGTGTCCCTGAAGCTGTCTTTCCCTCTTGCTTCTACCCTCCACTCCTAAAAACTATACATGACCTTCCAGCTAATGCTGGCAGGACACAGATTGGGATTATGTACCATGTGTTTCCTCTTATTTTGAGGAAAGTTCTGCTCCCTGGCAGTGGGTAAATTTCTCTTTATCAAAGAGCTAATGCATGGCTGTATCATCAAAGAGATAATATATGCCTGGCACACAGTAATCTCCTAATTCATGCTAGCTATTAACATTATTATAGCTCATTTGTCCTCCCTGACCAGAGGGCGTCCCTCCTTCTCCCCACAGCCCTCCTTGGGCTGGAAGTACAAGTAACCATATCCATTCCTGCCAGGGAGCTGTGTGAGGCTTGGTGCACTTACAAGGATCTCCTGGGGTGAGAGGCTCCGGGCCATTGTCATCTATATCTCTCAGTAGGTTAAAAATCTCACACACCCCTGGCAGGCAGGACTCCCTCATTTTTTTTTTTTTTTTTTTTTTTTTTTTTTGCGGTACGCGGGCCTCTCACTGCCGTGGCCTCTCCCGTCGCGGAGAACAGGCTCCGGACGCGCAGGCTCAGTGGCCACGGCCCACGGGCCCAGCCGCTCCACGGCATGCGGGATCCTCCCGAACCAGGGCACGAACCCGCGTCCCCTGCATCGGCCCGCGGACTCCCAACCACTGCGCCACCAGGGAAGCCCCCTCATATTTTTTTAAAGTTTCCATAAAATAAGTCTCAAGAGTATCTTTAGACATTGCATCCAAAACCTTAAACCTCTAAGACACAGATTGTTTCCTAAACCCATCCTCTTGCAGCTGACATCTTTCCTCCTAGACTGGACCTGAGGCCAGACCCACTGGCCAATGCCCACCAGAGAAGAGCCGTTGCAGTCATGACACCTGATAATCCTAACTCCTTTCCTTTGGCCCAGGCGGCCTATCCTTCCATCTAGTGATCTGTTTTGTGGCTCTGCCAGGAGCTGACATTCTAAACCAGACCCACTTCTTCAGGTGAAGCAAGATATCATTCAAGTTGGATACAGAGCATTCAGTAGCAGAAGCAGGGGAGGGTGGGAATGAGAGAGAGAACAGCTATTGAAAAGAATCAGGATTCTCTGGACAATATCAGTCCTTAAATTGACATCAGGCATTCTTTTCAGGGTTTCTGGAAACCCAGGGTCTGTACCTAGAGGTGTATTAAGATAAAGATTTGTTTGATTGTTTTTGGACAGGCAAGAGGGGGAAGGAAGATTCTATGGAACAGATAAACTAGAGGAGGTTGGTGATGGATTGAAAATTGGAATTCCACCCTGTCAATGTGTTTATTTGATTTCTACATTTTCCTCCCCCCTTTATTCCCACTCCTCTTCCCCTTCCCCCAGACTGACATAAATGAAACCCTGATGGCTATTTCAACTGCAACCTTTCATATCCAGGGAAGCCTGAGCTTCCCAGCTGCCGGCCAGCTCTGATCCTCTAAACCCAGAGAGACCAGCTGGTCAGAGTTCTCAGGGATGGCAGACCCCAAGTGCAAATTCGGCTTCTGCTACCAACAAACTCTGATCATGGCAGATCACTTAACTTCTCTGGGTATTGGCCCTAATATTAACTTCCTCCTCCCGCCTCCACACACACCACCTCAGGTGAGAGTAAGAAGCATCCTGAATTTCAAGAAAAATGATTCTAGAAATTCACCTTTCCATTTCCCAGTATAATCACCAGATCAGAATGTAATCCCCATGAGGATTAGCTTGATCTTGTGTGGGCCAGTCCTCTTCACTGTTGGCCTGGACAGCTGTTTAGTCATCAGCCAGCAGAGAGAATGCGAGTGGGTGGGTGCAGCTCAGTCCTGCTGCTGAGGGCACGACCCATTATGATAACAGCAAAGATAATTTTCCAGCTTCCTTGCTTGTCTAAGGGCTTTGTGTGTACCTCCAGATACCACATGGTTTAAAACTGTGTCAGCCCAGGGAATTCCCTGGTGGTCCAGTGCTTAGGACTCTACACTTTCACTGCTGAGGGCCTGGGTTCAATCCCGGGTCAAGGAATCCCACAAGCCACATGGCACAGGCAAAAAATAAAAATAAAACTGTGTCAGCCCAAAGCAACAACCAGCATTCAACCTGCTTAGAGTTCAGTATGATGGCGAAGGGATGTCTAGCATGTAGATAAAACTCAAAGGCCCTCAAATGGAGACTAATTGATGCCTTGAAGAAAAAGGCATAAATTCCTGTTAAGTATGGTTCAACTCCCTTGCTCTCCAGGTTCTCCCAAAGCCAGAAACTTGGTTTTGGTGGTCATTACCTGCTCAGTGTCATTAAATTCTCTGGTAATCTGCAGGGATATGTAATTATGCTATAGTTAGTGATTGTTCACTAAGTAAACCCTTGGTGTAGTTACCATGTAAGTCAACGGTATTTACAGGGTATTTTTTCTGCCTGTAACTCAAAGCCTTACCGAAACAAATTGGAATTGCCTTCTGGAGGCCGTTGTTATAAATTACAGACCCAACATCTGTCCACATCTGCAATGTCTAGACAGCCTGTCTCAGCCATGAGAGAGGGGAGAGATGAACGAGGAAAAGCAAGGGATACATGAGGAGTGGCAGAGGGAAATCTCAGATTCGCACAATTTTTCTCTGCAGAGGTTTTTACCCAGGTGATTCCTGTGCTGGCTTCTGAAATGGATCTGAATCTTCAGAAGCCTAACATCAAGCTCTGGAGGGTTCAGGACCTGACCATCACCCCTGAGTGGGTTGGCAATGCAGCCACTTCCTTTGGGCCACATCTCTGACCTGACAGGCTCTCAGGTCACAGTGGGGCCTGGAAGTTACAAACACAGGGACGGATTACGTCCAGGTCAGGAGAGTTGCCTGCTTCTCCAAATTCCCTCCATCCCCTCACCTGCTCCTCCCTGACTCTCACCCCCACCTGGCTTAGCTTCTGGGGGGTGAGGCATTCATTTGCCTGCCTTTCCTGTGGTCCCTCTCCTGCACCCCCATAAGGAGCCTGCCCGTCAGCTGAGTGATTGTATTTTTTTACAGTTCCTAGCACAAACCTTCTCATTTATATGTAAAGCAGCCATTAGTCATAGCTCCGTTCCCACACACTGCCTGATGTACAATCACATTTTGCAGCGGATGAATCTTTCCACACAGCTGCTCTGCTATGAATAATCCGTCTCTGGGCCCATAAATCAGAAAAAAATCATGCACCTCGTTCGCCTGATCCTTACACAAAGTCATATATTTTACATGAGGACGAGCTAAATATTCATGAGTCTTAAAGGCTTTTTTCATAGGCACTTGTTGGGGTTGTTTTCTACTATTGGGGGGATACTAAGGTTGTGTTTAGGAGAACCAGGGATTTTAGAGAAGAGAGAAGAAGAGGGGAAGGAGAGAGAGAATCTCTGTGTTTGAGTGTGTGTGTGTGTGTGTGTGTGTGTGTGTGTGTGTGTGTGTGTGTGT
>NC_041233.1:57291793-57307744 GCF_002837175.3 Physeter macrocephalus
GAGAGAGAGAGAGAGAGAGAGAGAGAGAGAGAGAGAGAGAGATTGAGATTCCAAGCTTATCTCTTAGTCTAGGAGTCATGCGGGACGAAGGATGCTCATGTGAGGTCTTAAAAACATGATACATACTTGTTCACCTGAGCTTCTATCCTTCTCAGAGCCATGAATATTGCCTCCCTGACCTTCAAGTTCATTTCATAACCTTTGCCCTCTGACCTGTGCAGCAGTGACTTTGGCCCTTCTCGGTGTAGGGAGGTGCCTGGGAGCCCCACCCTGATTTGATAAAAGCAGAATTCAGGGTGAGGGAGGAGAGACGTGGGAAATGAGCAGATACAAAGAAAACCATTCTGATGCTAACAAAGCCTCTGGACCCACACACAAATTCAGGCCTCCAGAAGCTTCCTGGGGTTTTTGTTTATACCCCATTCTGGTTCCAGGGAGCATTTAAGGTGGCTTTCTTCAGCCTCTGCTTTATCTCCATCCCCGGGTCTATTTCCCTCCACTCACCCCTTAGTCCCCCAGGGCCTGATCCCTGCAGTCTGCTCAGAGGGCCCACGTGCTCTGCCAGGATTACTCTCCCTGCACAGCCCTTCAAACTCCCCCTCTTTTCTGAAATGCAAATTTTGACCCCTCCAAGAAGCCTCCTTCCGCTATACAGAGGAGAAGGAGTTACTTGCCTTGCCATGCAAGACCCGCTTGCTTTCCCTAGCTAAACCACTTATCACACCAACTCGTCTGCTGGCGGGTACTTTTTCATTTTATTCTGGCATTCACTCAACGTTTGTCTGTGTGTTCAGTGACGCTGTCTGTCTGACTCATTAATGCTGTGGTCTGCAATGGAGATGATGATGTGTCCTCACTTCCCTTGGAAGGGTAGAAAATTCTTCATCCTGGGTTTCACTGACTAGATGAAGAACATATTGCTATTTCTAGGTAGATTTCTTGGATTTAGCTTTAGATTTGGAAACATATATAAGCTTCTCAGACCCTTTCAGCCTTCAGCGGATGATGATGACTTGTGTTCCAGTAGCTGTCCTCAGATGAAGAACTGTCCCCAAACTGTAGTGGCACCTCTGTGGATAAAATCACTTCTCTGTTTAATCACTTCCATGCCTCAGATGGGCAAACTGAGGCATAACCTTGGCAAACTACTTTCTCAAGACAAATCAAGAGGAGATGACAGGAAGTTGCAACTGCATGCTAGTTAACTTTTATGATTTTGACTCAGGGCATCAAGTTTTTTCCACCAACCCCCAGGGTGAAAGGCCAGGCATCAAAGCCTTTTCCCATTTCTCCAAGTTCCACGGGTTTACCCTCTCTGCTACCCTTTGCTTCTGTGGCTCTCAACACACTCTTGCTAATGTTCAGAAAGAATTAAGTAAAAAACCTGCCAGAGAGGAGGAAAAAGTCCAAACTATCACAGATGGCCGACTCACAAATTTAATTTAAAATCATTCTTTATTATCCAAAATATTAAAATTAAAGCTATAATGCCCAAAGGAAAATACAGATTAAAACCCCCTATGTTTCACAGCCTCTTCCTCAGGGGGTCCCCAAAACACTGAGTAAGAATGCTTTGAAAAGAAAGCAGGCATGCAGGAGCAAAGAGCCAGCTGTAGATCATTGAGCCAAACTCTCGGTGACTGACCCAATCAGCTTCCCTTAAAGCCAAACACCAACTGTTTCATATGCAATTAATGATTGCCCTGGCAAATGAAAGTGCATCAAGTCATCACAGGCATCATTGAATGAGAAGACACACAGCAGTCACAGGTAGCTCATCCCTGGCATCTACATAATGAGATTACCAGGCTAATCTAGGCTCAGAGATTTAATTCTGCAAAACACCATGCACTAAATATTTGTATTCATAAAAGGGCTAAGGGGGGGAAAAAGCCCATGTGCTGCCTCTAGGCTCCCCATTTGTCTAGAATAGGCTGCTGGTTCATTTGCTGGGGTGTATGGTTGGGGTCAAGGGCATCAGTCATGTGTCAGTAGAATTCCAGTGTTTCTGGCCCCAACTTCACCCTTCGAAAAGGCTCATTGCTGGATTGGGTATTTAGAGGTACCCAAGAGAAGGCAAAGCAGAAAAGGAGGCCCCCTCATATATCAGCTGAAAAAGGGGCAGTAGAATGGATGAGAACGTCTGTTCTCCTTTCTCTGGTGCAAAAAACAAAAAAGTCCAGAGAAAGATCAGAGACTGTTAGACTCATTCCTTACAAATTTCAAATTTTCAATTGCAGATATAGTTCCAATTCTTGGTATTACTACACTTGAACTGTAAAACTGAAGAAGAGAGTCTTTCCAAATAGTCATAAATAAACCAATGCTGATGGAAAGAACAAGTGTTTTCTTTGGCTTTTTGGATTTGTCTCCATTTCCTCTGCTGGAGCCTAATTCTGAACTATGGCCCTTATTCAAATGTTCTTTGCAGTGCGCTCCTGGGCCTGACACCTCCAGCATACAAGGCACAGGACCTAACGTGGCTTGGCCTCAGGGGTTGCCAGGATCATTTCTGGGTCCATCCTGGAGACTCCTCCTCTCCTCTCCCCACTCCCATCTCAAACCCAATTCTTTTTTTTTTTTTTTAAATTGAAATACAGTTGATTTACAATGTTGTGTTGATTACTGCTGTACAGCAAAGTGACTCAGTTATACATATATATATTCTTTGTTATATTCTTTTCCATTATGGTTTATCACAGGTTATTGAATATAGTTCCTGACCTTGTTGTTTAGCCATTCTATATATAACAGTTTGCACCTGCTAATCCCAAACTCCCAATCCATCCCTCTCCCACCCCCTTCCCCTTGGCAACCACCAGTCTATTCTCAATGTCCGTGATTCTGTTTCTGTTTCATAGATAGGTTCATTTCTGTCATGTTTTAGATTCCACATATAAGTGATATCATATGGTATTTGTCTTTTTCTGACTTACTTCACTTAGTATGATAATCTCTAGTTGCATCCATGTTGCTGCAAATGGCACTATTTTGTTCTTTTTTATGGCTGAGTAGTAGTCCATGGTATATATGTACCACATCTTCTTTATCCATTCATCTGTCGATAGACATTTAGGTTGTTTCCATGTCTTGGATCTTGTGAATAGTGCTGCTATGAACATAGGGATGCATGTATCTTTTTGAATTATAGTTTTGTCTGGATGTATGCCCAGGATTGGGATTGCTGGATCATATGGTAATTTTATTTTTAATTTTCTGAGGAAACTCCATATTGTTTTCCACAGTGGCTGCATCAACTTACATTCCCACCAAGATTGTAGGATGGTTCCCTTTTCTCCACACCCTCTTTAGCACTTGTTATTTGTATACTTTTTAATGATGGCCATTCTGACCTGTGTGAGCTGGTACTTCATTGTAGTTTTGATTTGCATTCCTCTAATAATTAGCAACATTGAGCATCTTTTCATGTGCCTATTGGCCATCTATATTTCTTCTTTGGAGAAATGTCTCTTTAGGTCTTCTGCCCATTTTTCGATTGTGTTGTTTGCTTTTTTGTTGTTGAGTTCAAACCAGTTCTTTTAATCCAGCCCCCTCTGCCCTTCTCTCTCCTTGGCAGAAAATGCAGATGATGGAGCCTGTCGGTTCCCTGTGCACACCATGACTTGGAGCCTTCAGCAACTTTTCCAGTGTTCTGCATATTATAATCGAGATGAGATCAGCTAATAAAAATTACTTTGGTTACAATCCAAAAAGATTAACCAGCCTTAAGGGTTTCACGGCTATGCATTACCCTTTTCAATTTTCCTACAATTAAGCTAACGACAAATAATATTGACAAATTAACTGCCAGATCTGCTAGCTGAAGCCCTGCCATGGCAAGAGTGTGTTGTTCTGCTGCTGAGTGATTGTCTAGCCATTGCCTGCTTGTAAGGTCCAGCCTGTGAGTTCTAAAACGCTGGGGCACTGGCACTCTAGCTGCCTGGGTGAAGGGGCTATGAGAAATGGTTGTTGGCTTTGCTTTAAAAAAATAATTTTATTGTTTTTTTTTTTTTGCATTACGCAGGCCTCTCACTGTTGTGGCCTCTCCCGTTGCGGAGCACAGGCTCCGGACGTGCAGGCTCAGTGGCCATGGCTCACGGGCCTAGCTGCTCCACGGCATGTGGGATCTTCCCGGACTGGGGCACGAACCCGCGTCCCCTGCATCGGCATGCGGACTCTCAACCACTGCGCCACCAGGGAAGCCCCTAAAAAAAAATAATTTTAAAAAAGGTGATAATACTGACTCTTGCCCTCCTGCCACCTCTGAAGAATATTCCTGGTTTCCACTGATTTATCGACCTCCTGCTAGAGAAAATCCAAGGTGAGGAGACCTCTTTTTTCATGAGACACAGCTACAACTCATTAACTAATTTGGAGTCACAAATCCAGGGCCCAATATAAACTAGACCTAGCACTAATAAAATCTGGGGATGGGCCCAAGTGTCTCAGTGAAAAACCCCTCCCACACAGATGCTGCTAGAGGTCTATGGAGGGCAGACTTCACCCCGCCTGGCTGCCCTGGCGTTGGGAAGAATAGAAGGCTGCAAGATGTTTTGGATCCTGTCTACAAAGCTAAGGTCCAATTACTTCTCCAGATATTTCTATTATGCAGTGTTGGAGAAGAAGACAGCAGGAGAAAGGGCTAGGAGAGGAGAACTACAAAGGGAATAAAGATCATTGTTACCATTTAATGAGAGTTTACCATGTGCCAAGCACTGTAGTAAGTGCTTTCACTCAGTAATTTACTTAATCCTCATAATAATCTTATGAAGTAGACCTGCATTTTACAGCTGAAGAAACCAAAGCTTGGAGAAGTTAAATAGCAGTTCCAAGAATTGAACGCAGGTTTTGGTTGCAGAGCCTGTGCTCTTTACCACAAAACCAATGAAAACTGCCAAATGATTATAAGTATAGAAAGTATCTTTCTATAACAGAATCTAAATTCTGATCTAGGGATTTTCCTGGTGGACCAGTGGTTAGGATTCTGTGCGTCCACTGCAGGGGGCATGGATTTGTCCCCTGGTTGAGGAACTAAGATCCCACATGCCACGCAGTGCAGCCAAAAAATAAAAAATAAAATAAAATAAAATAAAATGTAAAATAAATAAATACATAAATTCTGATCTAGGTTAGAAACAGGACATCTAGCCTCAGTCATGCTCACTTTGATACAATGTTTGATGTTCATCAAAATCAAGAAATATCTGACAAGAACCCAGGCTCCTGGGCCAAATGGGAGAGTAAGAGAGTGTTGTTTCTCCAATCATGAGAAAAAGAGGACAGTCTTTAAATCATTGGAGAAGCTTGTTAAAAATGCAGGTTCAGGGCTTCCCTGGTGGCGCAGTGGTTGGGAGTCCGCCTGCCGATGCAGGGGACACGAGATCGTTCCCCGGTCCAGGAGGATCCCGTGCCGCGGAGCGGCTGGGCCCGTGAGCCATGGCCACTGGGCCTGCGCGTCCGGAGCCTGTGCTCTGCAACGGGAGAGGCCACAACAGTGAGAGGCCCGCGTACCGCAAAAAAAAAAAAAAATTCAGGTTCATGGGCCCCACGCAATCTTCTTGATCAGAATCAATGAGTAGGAGGCTCATGAGTCTACTGTTTAACAAGCTCTCCAGATGACTATGCATCCCCAGAAGGAAAACGGAAACCATGCACCTCAGATTGGGACTTGAACCCACGTGCCAGGACTTGAAACCGGCCAAAACCCAGTCTTCCAACTGAGATCACACACCTGGTTTCAGGACTTAATGAAGCTCAGGTTCTTGATGTCTCATTGCAGAAAGAATTCAGTGAGAGACAAAGTGATAGGTAAGAAGTGGATTTATTTAGAGAGAAACACGCTCCACTGAGTGTGGGCCATCTCAGAAGGTGAGAAAGGCACCAGGGTATGGGGTTGTCAGTTTTTATAGAAGTGGGTAATTTCATAGGCTAATGAGTGGGAGGAGTATTCCAGCTATTTTAGGAAGGGGTGGGGATTTCCAGGAATTGGGCCACGTCTCACTTTTGATTTTGGTCGGTCTTGGAACTGTCATGATGCCTGTGGGTGTGTCATTTAGCTTGCTGATGTGAGTGTATACTGAGGTTCAAGGTCTAGTGGAAGTCGACTTGTCCACCATCTTGGACCCATTTGGTTCTAATCAGTTTATGTCATGTACTCGGTTACGTCATTCTTTCAAAGGTTGTGCCCTGCCCCTTTCCCTCCTGTTTCAAAACCATTGACATGAACTATGAACACTGCCCTCAAATAGTTTCTAATCAAACCCAAGTCCCCTGCCCTGGCATCCAGGCCACTAATCTGAACGTAGGCAGTCCTCACCTCCTTCACTCTCCCCCTCTCTTCAGTCTTTCATACGTGCCAACTGCATTTCTTCCTCCTGTCTGTCTTTGTGCTGTTTCATGCTGGTCCCCTCACCTGTGCTCGCCCCTCAATCTGTGTTTGGGTTTTATACACCGTGGCCTGCTATGACCTCTTTCTCTCCTCCTTACCTTTTTAAAATGTAATTTTTATTTAAGTATAACTTACATACAGAAAAGCACACAGGTTAATAAGGTTACAGCTCAATGAATTTTTTCAAAGTGTATATACCCGTGTAGCCAGCATGAAGTCTCTCTCTTTTTTTTTTTTTTGCGGTACGCGGGCCTCTCACTGCTGTGGCCTCTCCCGTTGCGCAGCACAGGCTCCGGACGCGCAGGCTCAGCAGCCATGGCTCAAGGGACTAGCCGCTCCGCGGCATATGGGATCTTCCCAGACCAGGGTACGAACCCGTGTCCCCTGCATCGGCAGGCAGGCAGATTCTCAACCACTGCGCCACCAGGGAAGCCCTCTCTATTTTTTTAAAATACAAATTTGACTCTAAATAGCACTGAAGAGTAATTTAAGTCTTTAGTCTCTTAAAGGGGCAGCAAGAAAGGGAAATTCCACCGTACATCACTCCTTAAAGACCTCTCCTTACAGAAGCTTCTCCCCACCGAAATCTCTCTCCCTTCTTCCCTTCCTTTCTTTCCTTTCACACGTATTTATTAGGCACCTACGATATTATGTGCTGGGTTGATAACGGTGAACAAGATATACCTGGGTCCTGCTTTCATGACACTTATAATCTCGTGAGGGAAACAAATGAAACATAGAAAGGAAACAATAATTATAAATAGTGACAGTTGCTCTGAAGGGATTAACTGGGTGCTCTGATGCCTGGAGGGTGAGGAAGTGAGGCAGCTTAGGGGAGAGTCTGAATAGCAAGGGCAAAGGCCCTGAGGTGGGTGGGACACACCTTGGCTCAAAGCAGGAATTCTTTCCTTTCTCCTCTGACTTTGGTGGCCTCTCTTCAGCCCTCTCCTCTCATCTTCACAACCTCTTCTTTTCCACCAGAAGCTTTCTACCTTGTCTGCCTCTCTTTATAGGAACGATTCACCATTTTCTCTCTTACGGCATAATAAAGGTTCATCAACACAAACCCTGACTGTTTAGTGAGTTAGGGAAGGGGGAAGAATGTGAACTTGCACTTTTTTTTTTTTTTTTGGTTGCATTGGGTCTTCGTTGCTGCACGTGGGCTTTCTCCAGTTGCAGCAAGTGGGGACTACCCTTTGTTGTGGTGTGCAAGCTTCTCATTGTGGTGGCTTCTCTTGTTGTGGAACATGGGCTCTAGGCAAGCAGGCTTCAGTAGTCGCAGCACACAGCCTCACTAGTTGCGGCACATGGGCCCTAGAGCTCACGGCCTTAGTTGCTCCGCGGCATGGGGGATCTTCCTGGACCAGGGATCCAAATCATGTCCCTCCATTGGCAGGCAGATTCTTAACCACTGTGCCACCAGGGAAGTCCCCAAACTTGCACTTTAATTTCTTTGTTTTTTCCTTTGTTTCTTTCCCTGCTTCCTTCTTTCCTTCTGAAACCGTGCACCTCAGATTGGGACTTGAACCCACGTGCCAGGACTTGAACCCAGCCAAAACTCATATTGGGACTTGAACCCATGCGGCTGGGACTCGAACCTGGCCAAAACCCACAGTCTTCCAACTGAGATCACACACCTGGTTTCAGGACTTAATGAAGCTCAGGTTCTTGATGTCTCATTGCAGAAAGAATTCAGTGAGAGACAAAGTGATAGGTAAGAAGTGGATTTATTTAGAGAGAAACACGCTCCACTGAGTGTGGGCCATCTCAGAAGGTGAGAAAGGCACCAAGGTATGGGGTTGTCAGTTTTTATAGGAGTGGGTAATTTCATAGGCTAATGAGTGGGAGGAGTATTCCAGCTATTTTAGGAAGGGGTGGGGATTTCCAGGAATTCGGCCACGTCCCACTTTTTGATCCTTATGGTCGGTCTTGGAACTGTCATGGCGCCTGTGGGTGTGTCATTTAGCTTGCTGATGTGAGTGTATACCGAGGCTCAAAGTCCAGTGGAAGTCGACTTGTCCACCATGTTGGACCCATTTGGTTCTAATCAGTTTATGTCATGTCCTCGGGCTATGTCATTCTTTCAAAGGTTGTGCCCTGACTCCTTCCCTCCTGTTTCACTTCCTCCCTCCCTCCCTCCTCTTTCTTCCTTCCTTCCTTCCTTCCTTCCTTCCTTTCTCCCTCCCTCCCCCCCTTTCTTTCTCTCTTTCTCCCTTTCTTCCTTTTTTTTTTTTCCCAGAAATGTTTGAACAGGATTTATCTACCTACTCATTGGAATCAACACTCAGTCCGTCCTCAATGGAGTTGTCCCTGATCTAAGTCAACAGGAAGCCTCTGAGTTGCCTCCTTTTTCTGGTTTCTCACAGTTATCACTGAGACTCACAGAGGAGTTCTGTTCAGGAACTCAGAGGTTTAGAATCAAGAGGTCTCATCAGTGGATTTAGCAGCTACGCTGCTTTGTTCCCAAGCTAACACTGTCACCACCTGGCATTAAAGGGAGGGGACAGCACAGTCTGTGCCCGAAAGGGTTTGGCTGTGAGCCAAATTGTTAACATTTATTGAGTACTTACTATGTGCCAGGTAATGGTCTAAGAATTTTCCATGAACCTTCACACCAGCCCAATGAGATAGGAACTATTATGGTCCCCGTTTTGCTGATGAGGCATAAAGAGGTTAAGTAACTTGCCCAAGGTCACACAGTTACCAGTGAGATATAGCAGAACTGTTTTATTGGGCTTTCAGAACATATCCTTCAAAAGGAGGAGGTATCCTGTGTCCTCCACAGCATTTTCCTGCTGTAGGCCCGGAACACAGATACTGCTAAATGTCCTTTGGGGACAAACTGCCCCCAGCTGAGAACCACTGGTCTAGAACAACATTAATCGAACCTAAGGAAAGCTACTTCTTGATTGTTTGTGCTAATGAATGAAAGAAAGGGGATAAAAATAATCCAGAAGGGCAGAAAATGCAAAACTCTCATTTCTTTGTGCAGCAGAGATTGCTGGTTGCCTATTCCAACACCCATTAGAAGTGCATTTCTTCAACCTTTCTCCTCCAGCTCCATACCCCACCTGCCTTTGCACCCATACTCTCTCCCTCCATTTCTGTCACTGGAGGCTAATCCTTCTATCTGGATTTCATTCTGTTTTTTCTCAGGACCTGACTCCATCATTATGCCCTCCTCTTTCTTTTATCTTCAACCTTTCTCTCTCTAATGGATCCTTTCTATCACCATTTAAATATGCTCAAGTCTCTCACTTCTTTTTATTCCCCAAGTTTTAATTTTGGAAATTTTCTTTAATTAATTTATTTATTTTAAAATTTTTTATTTTTAACTTTTTTTGGCTGCACGGCACAGTTTGCAAGATCTTAGTTCCCTGACCAGGGATTGAACCGGGGCCCTCCACAGTGAAAGTGCAGAGTCCCAACCACTGGACCGCCAGGGAATTCCCCATATTTAGTATTTTATTTTATTTTATTTTATTTTATTATTGGCTGTGTTGGGTCTTCATTGCTGCATGCAGGCTTTCTCTAGTTGCAGTGAGCTGGGGCTACTCTTTGTTGCAGTGCGTGGGCTTCTCATTGCGGTGGTTTCTCTTGTGGAGCATGGGCTCTAGGTGTGTGGGCTTCAGTAGTTGTGGCACGTGGGCTTTAGTAGTTGTGGCTCGTGGGCTCTACAGTGCAGGCTCAGTAGTTGTGGCTCACGGGCTTAGTTGCTCCGCGGCATGTGGGATCTTCCTGGACCAGGGCTCGAACCCGTGTCCCCTGCATTGGCAGGTGGATTCTTAACCACTGTGCCACCAGGGAAGTCCCCAGAGCAGAATTTTAGAGTTTAAAAGATCTTAACCTCCCACCCAAACTGAACCCTCCTAGACAATACTGCCTCTATGTTTTCAGACAATATGGTCATCTGGCCTCTATGTTTCTTTTGTCAGGACAGCTCTGATTACTAGAAAGCTCTGAGTCTGAGTCCTATGTTATTACAGTGTGGTTCAGGGAAAATAGCACAGGCCTTGGAGTCAAGCAGATTTGGGTTACAATCCTGATGATGTAATTTGCTGTATGACTTGAGCAAGTTATCTCCTCTCAGTCTCACTTACTTCATCTGTAAATTAGGGATAATAGTACTTGTTTTTACAAAGTTACTCTATATTAGAGATTATGACTGTAAAATACCTAGTGTAGTGCCTGGCATAAAGAGCTAATAAAGTGACAGCTGTTATCATCATCATCATAATTATTATCCCACCCAGTGGTCCCAGTTTGCCCTATAGAGCTATATACATATGCATTTCAATACTTTCAAATACTTGAATTTAGTTGTCATATTATTCCTAAGCGCTCTTTTTTCAGAGTAAGCATCCATCAATATTTTTTCTTTCAGTTATCTTGTCCTTGGCTACGCTCCTGCATATGATGTTTATAGAACATGGTGCCCATAACTGAATAAAGTACTCCAGGTGTGAGGACTTCCCTGGTGGCGCAGTGGTTAAGAATCTGCCTGCCAATGCAGGGGACACAGGTTTGAGCCCTGGTCCAGGAAGATCCCACATGCCTCGGAGCAACTAAGCCTGTGTGCCACAACTACTGAGCCTGCGCTCTACAGCCCGTGAGCCACAACTACTGAGCCCACGTGCCACAACTACTGAACCTGTGTGCCTAGGGCCCATGCTCTGCAACAAGAGAAACCACCGCAATGAGAAGCCCGTGCACTGCAACAGAGTAGACCCTGCTCGCCGCAAGTAGAGAAAGCCTGCGCGCAGCAATGAAGACCCGACGCAGCCAAAAATAAATTTATATTAAAAAATTAAACAAAACAAAACAAAACAAAAGAAAAAACCCACAAAGTACTCCAGGTATGGTCTTAGTGCTTTAAAACAGAGTAAAACCATAAAACTCTATTCCCCAGACACTAGTCTCTTCAAGCTGCCTAGGATTGCTTTAGCTTTGTTGGCAACCATGTCACATACTGCCTTAGTCCTATGAGAAGTTGCAGGTAGTTTTCATATGAATGAGTTTTGAGTCTTCATTTTGCAGTAGTGTAAAACTTTTTTTTTTTAATTCAAGAGTAAAACTTTTTATTAACTTAAAGTCTATTATGTATTAGGTATTGTGCTGAGTTCTGAGGACGTAGGGATGAGTAGGACAAAGTATCAACATACTAGAAATGTAAGCTCCACAAGACTGGGTCTATTGCGTTCACTACTGAATCCCCCCCATCTCTTGGCACGATGTCTGCACACGGTTATATGCTGTTTGTTGAATGAAAGAATGAATAAAATGGTTTACAATGGAAAATTTCCTTATAACCGAAAAGGTATTTCCCTAATTCACTTATTTTATAAACTCAGATATTTTGTACAGCGTATCACTTTTAGCCCAACCCTAGTGTTTTTTCCACTTAGGTTAAACCCAATTTCCAAAATAAATTCGTACTGTCCCTTTTAAGGCCAAACTAAATACTTACATGCTTTATTTGCTGGATGGCCATTATATTCCACCATTAAAGGCCTTTTGCAAGTACCCATTTAACCCTTAATGCAGGGCTTACATCTCAGGGTTAGCAGTAGCGGCCATGGTTTCTGAGTGCTAAACACCCGAGAATTTCCTGAGCCGAGTTCTGTTCGGCCCTGATTTACTGTGGATTAGAATAAGGTGACAGGCAGAAATGTGGGGCGATGACTTAGGAGGACCTTGAAATTCTGCATTAGTCTATAAGGTGCTGCCAGGTGCCCATAGGCCAAACGCCTCTGGGTTGAAATCCGTCCCGCAGACGCCAGATATGAATTTTGGGGGCGTCCAGTTCTCTACAACCACAGTTAGGGAGGCCCTAGGACCTCTGTCCTCTCACAGTTTTTTCCAGTATTGGGGCTACAGGTGAGGCACTGGTCGCCATCTTGATATCAATTGCCAGGCAAGACACCACTGGCGTCGATCGGTAACCACGGAGACACCGATGCCCCTCTCGTTTCCCAGCCCTAGAAGCTGTAAACTACGATTCCCATACGCTGATTCCCTACTTGACTGCCCGTTGTCTAGATTCGGCTTGTCAGCCACTGCGACCCTACCGCAGTGAACCGCGGGAGTTGCAGTTCGCGGTGTGGCCTCATTTTTTGCGGCGGGAAGCCCCAGAACTACAAATCCCGTGAGCCAGTGGGCTCACGCACGCGCACGGAACAGCTGGTCCTCCCTGGCCCCCCCTGCGGGTGCCTGAGAGGTAAGAGGGCGGGGAGAAGGAAGAGGAGGCGGGATCCGGGCGCTGCGTTGGTTGCGGCCTGGCACCAAGGGGGCGGCCCCGGCGGAGTGCGGACCCGGTGGCCGTTGGCGATTATGGACCCGGCCGAGGCGGTGCTGCAGGAAAAAGCGCTCAAGTTTATGGTGAGGAGAATGTGCAGGCCGGGGAACGGCGGAGGCGGTGGCGTTGGCGGCGTCGCTCAGGCTCGGGTATGGGCCGCCATCCCGTTGGAGGAGGGGGCAGCGGGACCCTGGGCCGAGGCCGGGGCCGGGGGCGGAGGCGGCTGAAGGGACGGGACAGGAGTTCTTGGGAGGTAGGGGTTGCGGAGAGGACCCGGGGGTGGGGGCAGCAGCTCCGCCATCTTGTGGATGAGAGGCCAAGTGACAGCGGGAGCTTAATCGGGGAGGGGGCTTTGGGCGGCGCGCAGGGCCCTGGAGGGAAAGGGGCGTAGGGACAGTTACTGAAGAGCGGAGGAAGCCAGGAGGAGAGACGCCGTGAGGCCGCTGGCAGGGCCTTCCCTGTGTGAGGGTTACGGGTGAGGCCCGGGAGAAGAGGTGCATTCAGGAGTGGGGAAGGGGAGCGCGGGATAGTGGGAGGAAAGATATTGGGAGTGGGAGGTGGATGGGAAACGGGCAGCGCTGGATGCAGCTGGATCTAAGGTTGGAGGAGAGAAAGACAGGGCTGGTGGGAGACATAGATTTGTAGAGTTAGGTGGGAGAGATAGCCTTTGCCTTCAGGGTACAATCCCAGCTTGGCCAAACTAATGTTGACAAACTCTGGAAAGGACTAGGCCTTACTTAGGAAGAAAACGACTGGGCATGGGGATCTAGCGCTATGATGACAGTCTCTGGGAAAGGAAGGCGGTTGACTAGGAACCAGAATTACAAATATCAGGAAAGGGGGTACATCCTCTAGTTTGAAAGGAGAAGAGAGGAGAGGTTCATTGGTTAGGGAAACCTAGGTACAGGAGATTAGGGGCAAAATTAATAACAAACAAAACTTAGTGCTAAATTGTAGAGAGAGTAAAATGAGGGGACCGGGTGCTGTACTACTTTCTGGGAAAGGAAAGGCCATGGAGAATCCAAAGACCCATAAGAAATGATAAGATGAATGGAGAAATTCAGGAGATAAAATGGGGAATGCAGGTAGTGAGGAATGGCAGATGTCAGGATTGGTAGTTATGAGTTTTAGGTTGAAGCACAGTATGAACTTGGATTTTGTGGGTGTGTTTAAATCCTTTGGAATCTAGTTCTTTAACTTTGAATCATGCTTTTCTGTTTTTGATATGTGTATGTTTGGCAAATTTGTAGAGTCTGATATTTGATGCTTTTAATCTGATGCTTTATTTGTATAGCCTAGATGTAAAACCAGACTTTGTGGTTACAGAATGATGGGATGCATAAACTGACTTCTGTCTTAGCAGGTGGCCATAGAGACATTGATATTATTTGCAGTCTAGTTTTGCTTTTTCCAGAAGTAATTGTAACCTGTCACTCCAAATCTTATTTCTTTTGTCAGTTATTTTGTGTCTTTGCCTGAGATACCCAAACAAATTTAAACAAACATGGACACTAACCTAATTGAATTTAGGCTTTAAACTGCCCCATTTACAAGAATACCTTTTCAGCAACTGGTCAGATTTACTGTGACTTTACTTACTTTGTATTAGTGCTTTCAGAAACACCTAACTAAAGTTCAAGTGTATCTTTAACAAAATTCTGTTAGGCCTGAAGAAGGTTCTTGAGTTTTCTGCCCAGTGTTAAAATTCTAAAATATTAAGAAGAGGCTTTGAAATTTTTTTGGACTTTAGAAGTGAGAGGAAGTTGCTTTGTATCTACAGCCAGCTTCTAGATTTGAGTCAGAAAAGTGGCAGTTGCTTATTTTTGTTTTCCTGCTTAGAGATTGACTCAATCCTGATCTTGACATGTGTCAGGTTTATGGAATAATGTGGTTTAAAGATCATAAAGAGACATTATGAGATCATCTTTTTTACTCCCCATTAGACCTCAGCCTAGGAACATTTTCAACCAATTGATCTCTGCTTGGTACCAGTGAGTTGTTTTGATAATGGTCTCCTGATTGAGTTAAAGTTGAGCTAGAGATGGCCATGTCGTAGTCTGCAGCTTTTGGGACGCCACACATTATTAAATGTTGAGTCAGTTTCCATAGGGAGAAACCAATTCTTCTTCAGTTTTACAATAGTTACATTCATTTTTGACCTTGCCTGCTATTGTGGCTGCTGTTTGAGAAAAGGCCAACTGGAAGAGGGTCACCAAGAATGACACCTTAATAACTGAAACAGAACGGAGAGTTAGAGATTTGGTATTCTTTTTCAGCTCAGTAACAGTCTTATTGTGCATCTGAGTAAGTCACAACTTGCCTTTGGTCCCATTTACCCTGTTATAACATGTCTGTTTCCTTAGTCAATTGAGATAGGAAGATATTTTATTTGTGTTTGCACCTAGTAATTAGTGCACAGTACACATGGAAGGACTATCCTTTTAGTCAAATTGAAGTTGTTGATAGTATTTGGCTTTATTTTGTCTTTATCCCTTCCCTCAGTTGTGAGTTATGAATGATAATTTTTATTCCGATGCCTGATTTCCACTGTTTAAGAAAATGTAAAATTTGTTTAAAATAGCAACATGAAATGGATATTCTCTTTCATGAATTTTGCTCATTATTATATTGACATAGTACTTTGATTAGAAATTTTATAATAAAATCTTATCAATGAGACTGGTAATTCAGATTTGACCATAATTCACACATGGTCTAGACTTAAAGTTTACCTTTGGATTTTTGTGGTATATCTATATCTGTCTATCCTTCTATATCATATTTGTCTATATGACAAGTAGAGGGATGAATTTGAAGTTTTTTAATTTTTTAATTAATTAATTTTTGACTGCATTGGGTCTTCGTTGCTGCACGCGGGCTTTCTGTAGTTGTGGCGAGCAGGGGCTACTCTTCGTTGCGGTGCACGGGCTTCTCATTGCGGTGGCTTCTCGTTGTGGAATACGGGCTCTGGGTACACGGGCTTCAGTAGTCGTGACACACGGGGTCAGTAGTTGTGGCTCGTGGGCTCTAGAGCGCAGGCTCAGTAGTTGTGGCGCACGGGCTTAGTTGCTCCGTGGCATGTGGGATCTTCCCGGGGCAGGGCTCGAACCCGTGTACCCTGCATTGGCAGGCAGATTCTTAACCACTGCACCACCAGGGAAGTCCCTGAAGTTTATTTTTTTTATTTTTAATTTTTTTGCGGTACGCGGGCCTCTCACTGTTGTGGCCTCCCGTTGCGGAGCGCAGGCTCCGGACGCGCAGGCTCAGC
>NC_041233.1:57307798-57319776 GCF_002837175.3 Physeter macrocephalus
AGGCTCCGGACGCGCAGGCTCAGCAGCCATGGCTCACGGGCCCAGCCGCTCCGCGGCATGTGGGATCTTCCCGAACCGGGGCACGAACCTGTGTCCCCTGCATCGGCAGGCGGACTCTCAACCACTGTGCCACCAGGGAAGCCCTGAAGTTTATTTTTAAATGGACAGGATAAACCAATCCCAGGATCTTAGAACTGGGAAAATTTGACGCATGCATGAAATAATTTTAGGATGTATAAAATAGTTTTTTAAAGAATTGAAAGATAAGTGAAAGTGTAAAGGGTAACTTGCTCTGTAACAAACATAAATCTGTGGTTGACTGATGCATTTTCTGTTTCACTGGTGTTGGCTGGGGTGCCAGCGTGGCTGGAATGTTCAAAATGGCCACATTATGTCATGGCTGACCACTGGCTGAAAGTTCAGCTAGCAGTAAGGCCTTCTGTCCTCCTTTATGTGGGCCTCCTTTCTCCACATGGCCTTTCGATTTCCTTAAAGTATGATGCCTGGGGTCTAAGAAGGAGCGTTCCAGGAGATAGGAAATAGAAACCAGTCAGCCAGTTCTCTTAAGTCCTAGGTTTGAAAGTTGAGAATGTTGCCATTGGTCAAAGACAGTCAAGGCCAGCCCAGAGTCAGAGGGAGGGAAAATAATCTCTACCTGTAGACAAGAAGAGAGGTATGCATAAACAGAGAGAAACTGCTGGGGGCCATGCCCTTTTGAGAGTGGCTACCACAGATGCTATTCTAGTTGGATGCTCAGGATAAAAATACAAATGGGATCAGCCAAATTTGTGGGTAATAACACTAGGAATGCTTCGGAAGCATCTCTTTTTCGAGGTTAACTTCTTAAGGAACTAACGTGATCTCCTGCGTGACTTGCCTTAATAATGTTACTCTAGAGATAATACTGGATGAATTGATAGGATTCAGGAACTTTTCTTTTTTGCCTGAGAACCATATGTATCTAAAAGCAAGAAACTGCATTTTAAAATAAGCATTCAGATTTTTCACTATGATGGGCTTTTCTTTAAATTAGTGAGATTGATTACCAGCTGGTTGGATGGACATTTGAAACTAGTTCTTAGTTTGTCAGAATTTCTATATATCTGTTACCTGTTCTCAATTTAAATTAGCCTTCAGTTTCTTTTCTGAATACTCTTATATAGGTATTGGGGTATGGAATTACAAATTAATGATAATTCTCTGTGCTCATTTTCTCGATTCATGTTTGTTATGTACATAATAAATTATTGGAAGTGAATTATTAGATGTGGAGTAAAAATTCTTCTACTTTGAATGATTGCCAGAAATTTTTTATTGCTAAATTAGAAAATGAACTTTCAAAGGAGACTACTTGTTATTCTATATTTTTTGTGTATTGTTTAAATCCTAAAAGAAAATAACCGGTTAAGAATTTTTTTCCGTTTCTAAAGGGAGATGGTACATTATGTAAGATCTTGACCATGTAGAGATAAAATTATTTGTGGTAAATGGCATTACAATTAAAAAAAAGAGTGAGAATGAAGAAAGAAAAAAGGATCTTTGTGGTAGTAAAATATTTTAAAATACCATGTGCTTTCTAGCAATATTTTAATACAGCATGAAGGTGCTTTCTAAATGTATATAATAAGAATTCACTGTGGATAAAGTAGAAAATATTTACCAGTGTTTAACAACTTGGTCACTATAAAGAAAACTGCTTTCTTCCTTAATAAATCAATCCCAGCGTCCTAACATCGGCAGTGGAGGAGGGGAAAATCTCTATGGGAAAGGTCCACCTGATCTTACCATTTCAGCTAGTATTCCGTAAGATTCACCTTGTACTGGGGGAATCTCTGGATAATTCCCTTTAGATTTCTGAAGCCTGATTGAAACAGAGCTAGAACATTTTACAGAAGACTTAGATAACAACAGAGGAATAGATACTGAGAGTAATTTTGAACTAAGAATATGATTTGTTCTCTGGGGCACTACAATCATAGTTCCTGGATTGCCTTTGTATGTGGCCAGGGTGAGGATGGGGAGCAGGGGAGCAAAAGCCACAGAGCTGGGAGAGAATTCCTGCCTGCTTAAGGTGAACATTTTGAGATGGAACTTCCTTCTGAGGTCTTGCTCCTTTCTGAGATTTGGCTCTCCCTTCAGAGTATACTTGCCTTCCTATTCCTAGGCTTGTGACTGACCTGACCTGACTCTGTTTGTGTCAATAATAGGATAACCACAGTAGAAATGGGAGGGTTGTGTTTATTTATTTTTCTTTGTTTTTTTTTTTTAATATGATCAGCCATGAATAGCTAATATGTATTTACTTAGTGTTTACTGTTTGCTATTCTAAATTCTTTACATATACTATTATTTCATTTAATCCTCCCAATAATCCTGTAAGATAGATTCAGTACTATTGTTACTCCCATTTTCAGATGAGGAAACTGATTCCAGAGAGGTTAAGTAACTTGCACAAAGTCTCTCTGCTTAGCAAGAAGCCTGAGATCAAACCCAGGCAATCTGACTTGAGACGCTCACTTGCACTGTGTTTCATCCTTGAAGAGCAGAGAAACAATGGAATATGATGGCACATTTCTTTGCTGGTCCGATGGGCCGGAGTGGAGAGTTACTGTCCAGACTTATATATAGATTTCTGATCATTTGAATTACTGAGGAAACGGAGTTGTCACAGTATCATTGTATCAATTGGCTATTGCTGAGTAATAAAGACCCACGAAATGTCATGGAAATACAATGATAGTTATTTATTCTCATGAATATGTGGATTTGCTGAATATTGGATGACATAGACTGAATTTTGTTGGGTCACTCTGGATTTGGCTGCTCACTCAGGACTGTTCCACATGTTATTCTGGGACTCAGACTGTAGAGGCAGTGACTTCCCAGGCAGAGCTGTCCTCATAGCTATAGTAGAGGCACAAGAGAGCAAGCCCAGTTGTTCAAGTGCCTTTCAGTCGTTGGTTGTATTATACCTGCTGATACTCCGTTAACCAAAGTAAGTCACATGGTCAAGTCAAGAGGTGGGAAAGTATGCTCTGCCCATAGAAGGAGTGGAAGAGAGAGCAACTTGCACAATAATTTACTATAGTAATAATAATCTAATACACTTGATTTATAGAAGAATGATAAAATGCTTACTATTACAACTATTGTGCTTTCTTTCTGCTCTCCCTTGTTGGCACTATTCTGACTAGCACTTTCACATTTTGGTTATTGAACAACACCTATTGGTTGGATACTTCCAGAATCACAATTTAATACAGCAGGTGTCTTTGTATTATGTCATGTAGAAAAAAAAAAGTGTAAAGAAATAATCAGAATCTTGACTTTAATCCAAAGTGATGCCCTGGAAAGTTCATCAATATCACAATTCTGTTTTTCTGTACTTGGGAAGGGTAAGGTTGATGTCACTCGAGTAGCATTTGTAACAGAATTTGAACTGTAACAGAATTTGAATCAAGGACATACATAATGCCCTAACAGCTCCCTTGGTATTACGTTCAGAGCTCTTAAACCCCTTCTCTGAACCTAAACTTAAGGCTGCAACGATATTTTCTGATATCTGGGGGACTTTCAGGCTTTCACTGAAAAGTCATGGAAACAGAATTGTAGCATGTGGATAATGTTTTTGTAGCACGGATACGTAAATCCTTGTACTTCTTAGGAAGTACTACACTAAACTGTTAATGTGTTTTTTTGTGAAATGTTAGATTATGGGTAATATTTCAAAATATTTGGCATCTGAAGATGTATTAGGAAACACACAAAAAAAGCATCACTTAGGTGATTTTTCTTTTCTATATATTCCTTAATGTTTTCTACATTTTTGACAGTGAATATATATTGTTTTTAGTCAGAAAAATTAAAAATTAATATATTTAATGTATACATTTATAAAACAGGTACCCCAAATGAAGACCTGCACTTGATCATGGACTACAGTGTAGCAAGTGTACTGGCCAGTGGATTGACAGTGGTGGCTTGAATAGACACCTCACTCTGAGCTCATTTTCTTAACTGAAGAGTCTTAACTGTTAGTCTTACCTAGTTAAGAAGGGTCTCTCTCTTTCTCTCTTTTTCCCCCCTTCAGTTCATTTTAAATTGTAAATTGCCATGTATAATGTGTTAATTGATAAATTATGCTACTTAAACTCCTATATGTATCCAAGGTTTTCGTTGGAAATTTAGAACTCTATGGTCCTAAATTGTGCTGGAGCACTGCATTTTCCTGTTAAGTAGTACTTGACAAAATGAGTGAGTTGACAACTGAAAACGAGGCATGCAGTGTGATTTGATAAAAATATAAACATAAACCGAGTGCAAAACATTATGTTACATGTGGAGGGAGGTGGTTATGGGGGCAGGCGGGGATGAAGACACAAAGTTAAGTATTATAAAACTTCTGTCTTCTCTAGAACTTCACAGTCTGTTGAGAAGATAGGCATTTATAAATATCTCTTAAGGCATACTTTGCTAAGTGCCAAAATAGAGGCACAAAGTGCTGTAGAAGTTAAGGGAGGGGAAATTAGTTTTAACTGGAAAGATCTTTGGAAGGTTTGAAGAAGAGAGCTTCATATTGGTCTTGTGGAATAGATAGATTTTGACAGACTTGTTTCTGAAGTGGGAAGTTCCAGGAAGAGGGAGTAGTTTGGGAAGAGGCCAGAAGATCAGGAGATGGCCAGCACAGTGTGAGTAGATATGTATGATTTGAACATAAGGTGAATAGCAGACAAGAAGGAAAAGATAGATTGGGAGCCTAGGGAGTTTGGATTGAATCCAGTTTGTATTTAAGAATAATATTCTAGTGTACTTGGTATGTGTCTATATAAGCTTTTACTGAAGTAAAATAAGTATACTTTTTAAAAAAATCATAAGTATACAGCTCATTGAATGTTTACCCAGTGGTCACTTCTGTGTAACAATTATATAATACCTATCTATAGGTATTATAATTATCTATAGGTATCTATAATAATAGATTAGTTTTTGCCTTTACTGGTATTTAACTTCACATAAATGGAATCACTCCAGTATATATTCTCTAGTGTCTGGCATCTTTTGTCCCACAGAAGAAGATTCATTCAGATTGCTGTGTTAGGTGTAGTATGTTCATTTTTATTGCTATGCAGTATTCCACTGTGTGAATATACTTCAAATTTTTAGCCATTTTATTGTTGATGGACGTTTGGGTTATTTCCAGTTTTGGGTTACTGTGAATTGTGCTATTATGAATAATCTTGTACGTGTGTTTTCTTGTACATATGTACATATTTCTGTTGGGTATATACCTAGGAGTGGAATTGCTGGGTCATAGGGTATGAAAAATGTTTAGCTTTAGTAGAGTCTATGAATTTTTTCCATTTCATACTTTCTACAGCACCATATGAGAGTTCCAGTTGCTGTACATTCTTGTAACATTTACTTGCTACTGTCTTTTTTCACTTCAGCCATACTAATGGGTGAATGGTATTATCTGACTGTTTTAATTTGCATTTCCTTAATGACTGCTGTAATCAAGCACCTAAAAAGATTATTGAGGTTTTTGGCTTTTTTAGGTTTACTGGCTGTTTAGATATCCTCTTTTTTGAAGTGTCTATTCAGGCCTTGGTCATTTTTTTAAAAATTGGATTGTCTGCCTTTTTCTTATTGATCTATTCCCTATATTCTGAAAAATACAATACAAATCTTTCAACAAATACATGGTTCTTTTGTAGGAACGTGTGTTTTGTTTTCAGATTTTTTTCATTTAAGAGATCAGTAAAAAAGTCACAAGATTTTGTGACTACAAAATACCTACACAGGGGCTTCCCTGGTGGCGCAGTGGTTGAGAATCTGCCTGCTAATGCAGGGGACACGGGTTTGAGCGCTGGTCTGGGAGGATCCCACATGCCGCGGAGCAACTAGGCCCCTGAGCCACAACTACTGAGCCTGCGCGTCTGGAGCCTGTGCTCCACAACAAGAGAGGCCACGATAGTGAGAGGCCCGTGCATCGCGATGAAGAGTGGCCCCCGCTTGCCACAACTAGAGAAAGCCCTTGCACAGAAACGAAGACCCAACACAGCAAAAATAAATAAATAAATTATAGTAGCTTATTAAAAAAAAAAAAAACCTACACAGGATTTACAGGGTTAACAGTTTTTTTCCCTACACAACCAATACTTGAAAAAGAAGCACCACTGTCAGCACCATTTTATAAACGAACGAAGGAGCTTTTTAATGCCACAGAAGTAGAAAACACATAATCTCAGGATAAAGGAAACTCTTTGAGGTAGGCAAAATAATGCCCTCCCCCGACCCCCCATCCAAGATAGACAGTCTAATTCCAAGAACCTGTGAATATGTTAAATTACAGGGCAAAGGGGAGTTAAGGTAACAGATGGAATTTGGTTGCTAATCAGCTGACTTTATTTTTAATTTTTTGCCATACCACGCAGCATGTGGGATCTTAGTTCCCTGACCAGGGATTGAACCCGTGCCCCCTGCAGTGGAAGTGTAGAGTCTTAACCACTGGACTGCCAGGGAAGTCCCTCAGCTGACTTTAAAATAGGGAGATTGTCCTGGATAATCCAGGTTGGGCTCAGTGTAATCACAAGGGACCCTAAATGTGTAAGAGGGAGGCTGAAGAGGAGGTCATAGTGATGACATGTGAGAGCTCAATCCACTGTTGCTGATTTTGAAGATGGGGTAAGAGAGCCGTGAGCCAAGGAATGTGAGCAGCCTTTAGAAGCAGGAAAGAACAAGCTAAGCCTCCAGAAAAGAACATAGCCCTGCTGAGGCCTTGATTTTTGGCTCAGTGAGACCCATTTCAGACTTAGAACTGCAGGACTATCAAATAATAAATTAATGTTGCTTTAAGCCACTAAGTATGTGGTACTTTTTTAAAGTAGCCATGGCAAACTAATAGTCTCTCTTAAGATAGTTAACCTAATTGGGGTGTGTGTATGTGGATAAAATACACATACATATAACATCACTATCTTTATTTTTAGTGTTTGGTAACTACCAGTGCAATTCTTTCTCTTTCTCTTAATATTTTATTTTGAATCAACTCAGAATTACAGAAAAGTTTCAAGTACAACACAAATGACATTTTTTCCTGAATCATTTGAGAGTAAGTTGTCACATCATCACCAAATGCTTTAGTGTATATTTTCTGCAAACAAGGACATTCTATATAAGACAACCATCAAAATTCAGAAATTAACATACAGTACAATTACAGATCTAACCCCTTAGACCCCATTCAAACTTTGCCAGTTGTTCTAATAATGTTCTTTTTAAAAAAAAAAATAATTTATTTATTTATTTATTTGGTTGCACAGGGTCTTCGTTTCGGCAGGCGGGCTCCTTAGTTGCAGCTCGCCAGCTCCTTAGCTGCAGCACGTGGGCTCCTTAGTTGCAGCTCACCAGCTCCTTAGTTACAGTACACAGGCTCCTTAGTTGTGGCATGTGAACTCTTAGTTGTGGCATGCATGTGGGAGAGGTCATAGTGATGACATGTGAGAGCTCAATCCACTGTTGCTGATTTTGAAGATGGGGTAAGAGAGCCGTGAGCCAAGGAATGTGAGCAGCCTTTAGAAGCAGGAAAGAACAAGCTAAGCCTCCAGAAAAGAACATAGCCCTGCTGAGGCCTTGATTTTTGGCTCAGTGAGACCCATTTCAGACTTAGAACTGCAGGACTATCAAATAATAAATTAATGTTGCTTTAAGCCACTAAGTATGTGGTACTTTTTTAAAGTAGCCATGGCAAACTAATAGTCTCTCTTAAGATAGTTAACCTAATTGGGGTGTGTGTATGTGGATAAAATACACATACATATAACATCACTATCTTTATTTTTAGTGTTTGGTAACTACCAGTGCAATTCTTTCTCTTTCTCTTAATATTTTATTTTGAATCAACTCAGAATTACAGAAAAGTTTCAAGTACAACACAAATGACATTTTTTCCTGAATCATTTGAGAGTAAGTTGTCACATCATCACCAAATGCTTTAGTGTATATTTTCTGCAAACAAGGACATTCTATATAAGACAACCATCAAAATTCAGAAATTAACATACAGTACAATTACAGATCTAACCCCTTAGACCCCATTCAAACTTTGCCAGTTGTTCTAATAATGTTCTTTTTAAAAAAAAAAATAATTTATTTATTTATTTATTTGGTTGCACAGGGTCTTCGTTTCGGCAGGCGGGCTCCTTAGTTGCAGCTCGCCAGCTCCTTAGCTGCAGCACGTGGGCTCCTTAGTTGCAGCTCACCAGCTCCTTAGTTACAGTACACAGGCTCCTTAGTTGTGGCATGTGAACTCTTAGTTGTGGCATGCATGTGGGATCTAGTTCCCTGACCAGGGATGGAACCTGGGCCCCCTGCATTGGGAGTGCGAAGTCTTATCCACTGCGCCACCAGGGAAGTCCCTCTAATAATGTTCTTTATAACAAAATGGTCTAATCCAGAATCACGTACTGAAATTAGTTGACATGCCTCCTTAGTCTCCTTCAGTCTGGAACAGTTCCTGTCTTTAACTTTCATGACTATGGCACTTTTGAAGATTATAGGCTAGTTATTTTGTAGAATGATTCCTCAATTTGGGTTTATCTGATGATGTTTCCTCATGATTAGATTTGGGTCCTGTATTTTTGGAGGAAATACCACAGAAGTGTTGCTTTGTTTTACTTATTGCCTCCTGTTGGGTGACACATAATTTTTGTTTGTCTTACAACATTTTTTACTTGATTAAAGTGGCATCTGCCAGTTTCTTCTTTAAAGCTAATGTTTTTGTAGTACGTGTCTTGTGGGAAGGTACTTTGAAACCATGTAACTATCTTATTCTTCATCAGATTTTCAATCTGTTTCTAACAGAATGAGTTTATGAATCCCTGTTTTATTTGATGGGTTATAATACTATCATTCTTTCTTTTTTTTTAATTTATTTTTTTTTTTGGCTGTGTTGGGTCTTTGTTGCTGCACACGGGCTTTCCCTAGTTGCGGCAAGTGGGGGCTACTCTTCGTTGAGGTGCGTGGGCTTCTCATTGTGGTGGCTTCTCTTGTTGTGGAGCGTGGGCTCTAGGTGCATGGGCTTCGGTAGTTGCAGCACGCGGGCTCAGTAGTTGTGGCTCGCGGGCTCTAGAGCGCAGGCTCAGTAGGTGTGGCGCATGGGCTTTGTTGCTCCGCAGCATGTGGGATCTTCCCGGACCAGGGCTCGAACCCGTGTCCCTTGCATTGGCAGGCAGATTCTTAACCACTGCGCCACCAGGGAAGCCCAATCATTATTTCTTTTGACACTTAAGTTGTTCCCTGTTTGGCCAGTGAGAGTGCTTTCAAACTGCTTTCTTTGTCTTTTTTATGTATTTCTGTCATTCTTTGAACATTGTACTTTTTTCCCCCAGCCCTGGAATCAGTGATTTCTCTTTTTTTTCTGGTTTCTTTTAGTAGAGAATGACATATAGAAGTCAATATCTGGGTGTTAGGTATACACGTTGCTATTGGGTGTCACTGCTCCCAAGTCCTCTCACTGGACAGAGGTAGGGAATATATGTATGTGTAAACGTGCGTACACATACGTGTGCACACACATATCGCTATTTTAATTTTATCTACATATTTATTTAAAACCAGATATCGCCAATTCTCGTCTAACACAACAGGGTTTATCCAATAATTTGCTTTCCATAATTGTAACTCCCTTTTCTGTTAGTAAGTTGGCTCTCATTATCCTCAACTTAATTTCTTTTTTTTTCAACATAATTTCTTAATCAGTCCCCCCTGTATGTGACCAGTCTCTCCTGTTGCTGCTGTTCCTGACACCCATCATGTGGATGCCATCCTCACCTTATCAGTCTCCAAAATCTCATATTAGGCTGCTGCCCCTAGCCCCCGTTTGAAGACCCTTCTCATTTCAGGCTCTGATACTGTGCACTAGGTTGCTCTCCTCACTCCATTTGGACTCGAGCACCTTGTGCAGGGTTACTAAGGCTGTCATATTCCTGTATAGACATTCTCTTTATCCTGCTAGGGTTCTGACATCCTGCTGTAGGTCACTGCAGATCCCTCCATCCCATCTCATGTACACACTTGTTTTCCTTGACCCTCACTAAACTGAATGCAGATTTTTCACTTTGTAAAACTGAAACTCTGTACCCATTAAACAGTCCCTGGCAACTGCCATTCTACTTTGTTTCTATGAATATGACTACTCTAGATACCTCATATATGTGGCACCATACAGTATTTGTCTTTTTGTGACTGGCTCATTTTTCTTAGCATAATGTTCTCAAGGTTCATCCATGTTAAGGCATGTGTCAGAACTTCCTTCTTTTTTAAGGCTGAATAATATTCCATTGTATGTATACATCACATTTTGTTTGTCCATTCATCTCTTGCCAGACACTTGGGATACTTTTACCTTTTGGCTATTGTGAATAATGCTACTATGAACATGTGTCTACAAATATCTCTTCAAGAACCCGAAGTGCTTAATTTGTTTTTTTTTTTCATCTTGATCTTTTGTTAGCACTTTTATGAATTCATCAGTTTTCCGTTAGAGTTCTGAAAATGCTTATTCATTCAGTTCAGCAGTATAGTCAGTTACCAGAAACCTGTACTTGTCAGAGTCTTTTCCATGAATATTTTACCTTTTACATTTAGATCTACAGTCCGTCTGGAATTTTTATGTTTGATGTGAGGTAGAGGACAGAATTCAGTTTTGTTTTGTTTTTCATCTGTTGCGTTGCATGGTCACTTTTGTCATATACCACCTGTCTATATATGCGTTTGGGCTTATTTCCAGGACTTTTCTGTTCCAGTGGTCTATTTATCCTTGTGCCAGTATCACACTTTCTTAATTACTATATTTTTATACCAATTCTTGATATTGGATACTGAAAGTTCCTCAGCTTTTGCCTGTCCATATATATTGGAATCAGCTTAATTTCCACAAAACATTCTCCTATGACTTTTATTGGAATTGCATTGAATCTATATATAAGTTTGGGGAGAACTGAGATCTTAACACTATTGAATTTTATAATCCATAAAAATGGTATATCGGGGAGCAGGCAAGATGGCGGAAGAGTAAGACGCGGAGATCACCTTCCTCCTCACAGATACATCAGAAATACAGCTACACGTGGAACTTCTCCTATAGAACACCCACCGAACGCTGGCAGAAGACCTCAGACCTCACAAAAGGCAAGAAACCCCCCACGTACCTGGGTAGGCAAAGAAAAAAGAATAAACAGAGACAAAGAATAGGGACGGGACCTGCACCAGTGGGAGGGAGCCGTGAAGGAGGAAAGGTTCCCACACCCTAGAAGCCCCTTCGCGGGCGGAGACTGTGGGTGGCGGAGGGGGAAGCTCCGGAGCCTCGGAGGAGAGCGCAGCAGCGGGGTGCGGAGGGCAAAGCGGAGAGATTCCCGCACAGAGGATCAGTGCCGACCAGCACTCACCAGCCCGAGAGGCTTGTCTGCTCACCCGCCGGGGCGGGAGGGGGCTGGGAGCTGAGCCTCGGGCTTCAGTTGGATCCCAGGGAAAGGTCTGGAGTTGGCAGAGTGAAAACAGCCTGAAGGGGCTAGTGCGCCACGGCTAGCCGGGAGGGAGTCCGGGAGAAGTCTGGAGCTGCCAAAGAGGCAAGAGACCTTTTCTTCCCTCTTTGCTTCCTGGTGCGCTAGGAAGGGGTTTAAGCGCGCCGCTTAAAGGAGCTCCAGAAACGGGCGCGAGCCGCGGCTGTCGGCGCGGACAGCAGAGACAGGTGTGGGATGCTCGGGTTGCTGCTGCCGCCACCAAGAGACCTGTGTGCGAGCACAGGTCACTCTCCACACCGCCCCTCCCAGGAGCTCGTGCAGCCCGCCACTGCCGGGGCCCCGGGATCCAGGGACAGCTTCCCCAGGAGAACGCGCGGTGCGCCTCGGGCCGGTGCAGCGTCACGCCGGCCCCTGCCGCCGCAGGCTCGCCCCGCATCCGTGCCCCTCCCTCCCCCC
>NC_041233.1:57325292-57326434 GCF_002837175.3 Physeter macrocephalus
GAGGGAGGAGATATGGGAACATATGTATATGTATAACTGATTCACTTTGTTGTAAAGGAGAAACTAACACACTATTGTAAAACAGTTATACTCCAATAAAGATGTTAAAAAAAAAAAAAAAATGGTATATCTTTCCATTTTTGGGGTTTGTAATTTCTCTGTAAGGGTCTTTATACATCTTTTGTTAGATTTATTCCAGGTATTAGGTGTTTTTAGATGCTATTTTTAAAGTTTAATTTTCTGTTTGTTGTTGAGTGTAAAGGTTTTTTTAAACCTGAGCTCCATGACCTCCATTCAGTGTAAACACATGGGAGTACTTTTTTCTGAAAGGTCTATAATTTACGTCTGAATCTGATTCCCACTGGGGGCAATAACAACAAAGAAGATTAGAAGACCACTTTAGTTATTTGACTTTGAGTGTATTGGACTAGGGATGGGGGAACAGACAGGCAGGGAGGCTGCTTAAAGACTATGTAATAGTCTAGGCAAGAAGCCATGTGGGCTTGAGCTAGGGCAGTCGGTATGGAAAGAAGGAAAGATATTCAAGGAATATTCTGGAGATACAGTGAGTATGGTTTGCCTGGAGTAGGCTAGAAGAAAAGAAAAAGAGAAAAGAGAAGAGTAAAATATGGCTGGTGTCAGGCGTGTTCAGGGCGATTAGTTAAAGGGAAGGATGCCATAGCAGTAGGTATGGCAAAACAAGTATTTGGTGGGTAAAGATATTGGAATAGTCCCTAACTTTAATAAGGAGACTAAATTTAAGATATACACATAGATAAAAATGGGCAAAATGATATAGTCTTTGGGATTTGCTTTGGGATTTGGAAGGTGGCAAGCTGAGTGATGGGGATTCGTTATATGCTGTTCTATACTTTTCTGAGTATATGAAAGTATATATAATAAGAGGTTAGAAAAGAAAGATTTATCCACATAGAGAGTGAGCCAAGCTGAAGTTCTCTGGACCAGCTCTACTCGAATTCCTTTGTGATAGAAAGGTCAGGATTCATCTAAATGTTACTTTTGTGTAATTGCATAATCATTGTCCATTGTACTGAGAACAGTGTTTTTTTAAATTTTTTTATTTTTTAACATCTTTATTGGAGTATAATTGCTTTACAATGGTGTGTTAGTTTCTCTTTACA
>NC_041233.1:57326880-57341007 GCF_002837175.3 Physeter macrocephalus
TGAATTATGGTTTTCTCAGGGTATATGCCCAGTAGTGGGATTGCTGGGTCGTATGGTAGTTCTATTTGTAGTTTTTTAAGGAACCTCCATACTGGAGAACAGTGTTTTAAATCAAGATCAGTCGGAAGGAGACATAAAGCTACAGAGGCTTTACAGGCTGAGGTAGACCAAGTGCTTGGGGGTAGCTAGGAGCTGAGGAAAGGAAATTTAGCCAGGCAGATGGAACATGGTATCTGTTGGCAATCCAAGCAGATTTGGGGACTCAGAGAAGTTTAGAAGGGCAGGATATAATTTCAGAGGGGAAGATAGTGACAAGGAGTCTGGGTGCAGATATTCTGGGGAGATTCAATAGGCAGACAACATCAGTGAGTACTGAAGAGGCGGCAAGTCCTCTGTTTCAAGTTTGGGCTCAAAAACGGAACTGGAATACCCAGCAAGGAACTAAAGAATTCAGCCTACTCATTAGTGCCCACTGCAGTAGTACTATACTTTATTCTTTGGAGAATTATTTGGAGAGCATGTTAACATGTAGTGCAGATTCTCAGCTCCTCTTCCCTCCACTTAATTTAGTAGGCCTCAAGAATCTGCATGTTTAACAGGCATCTCAGTGTTTCTGATAGAGATATTTTTCAGATCACACTTTGACAAATGTCTAGACTGCTGTGTCCTGGCCAGTGTACCAACACAGAGGGAGTGGGGGAAATATTGTGGCTAGAGCCAGAGTAAAAGGTGAAGCCTTGTACATGGGGAACATAGCAGGAAGCACCTGAGTTAACTGGATTCAAGAGTGGAGGCAGGTGATAATCATTTTGTAGTATGTAAGTATATTAAATCAACATATTGTACACCTCACCCTTGCACAGTGTTATGTCAGTTATATCTCAGTAAAGCTGGAAAAAAACAGTGAAGGCAGAATGAGACAAACTTCATGGCAGAGGCTTAGAATCTCTTTGAGTTCCAACTGATTAGTAATAAGTTGTTTTCTAAAAACAATTTACTTCTGGGTGCTGTTTGCAGCTGGAGAATTTGGTGAACCATAGGGGCAGAAAAATTAACAAGATAATGCCATTTATAAGAGATATATCTAGTAGAAGAACAATAGCAACATCCCCAAATGTGGCCACTCTAGGTATGTTAAAATCACGTCACAATAAACTGGTAGTCCCTGCTGGTGCTATGAAAAGGTTGTGGATAGTTCTAACATTACTTTTATTGTTAACATTCCATGACCCTATCACATACGTGAAGGTAAATGACAACAGACTACCTCAACAGTTGTTTCATAGTGCTCTTAAGGTAATGTCTTGAGATAATGTCAAGGAATGAAGGGAGAAGTTTGAGGAATCAGTAAAGTGTTGCTTAAAGCAATAGGCATAACTGAATGGTAAGGAAATTTATGATGAAAGATTAGTCTTTTGTACAATTACATAGACTAGAGTTGTTCTTTTGAGCAGGGTCCTCAAGCTGACCTCAAGTGAGAGGCACAAAGCCACAGGCTTTCTGGTTAGTGAGAAATTGTCTGAAAAGGTCTTTTTATCTTCATCCCTTAGATTAAAAGCAGCATCAGCCACAGCATTAGAGGAAGATGTAATTTGATACAATTAAATGAGGTAAATGTGAAGGGGCTTTCTAGTCCATAGGATATAGTGGTGGTAATACTTTTACAACAAAACTCTAGTTCAAAATAATTCACACAGACTTCCAAGGTTTATTGAATAAACATTCCATCCCTATTCCATTTTACTGTTTAAACGTGTATTTATTCATGTTTGCTGTGTGCATGTTTTTGGTTTTGGTTTTTTCTTTAAAAAATTAACGTTTAGTAAAATTGACTTTTTTTTAGTGTACAGGTCTCAGAATTTTAACACATGTAGATTCATACATTCATGTAACCACCACCACTATCAGGGTACACAACAGTTCCATCATCCCGCCAAAAACTACCTTGTACTATCTCCCCATCTTCCTAACTCCTGGGAACTGTGATCTATTCTCCCTCACTTTAGTTTTATCTTTTTGAGAAAGTCATTTAATGGAATCATACAATATATAGTTTTTTCTACTGACTTCTTTCTCTCAGCATAATGCCTTTTAGATGATTCATCCAAGTTGTTGCGTGTATCGATAGTCATTCCTTTTTATTGTTTGGTAGTATTCCATTGTATGGATCGTACCACATTTTGTTTATCCATCTGTTGAAGGACATTTGGGTTGTTTCTGGTTTTGGGTGATTATAAATAGAGCTGCTATAAGCACTTGTGTTTAGGTTTTGTGGGAACATAAATTTTCATTTCTTTGGGGTAAATACCCAGGAGGGGAATTGCTGGGTCATACGGTTAGTGTTGTTTAACTTTATAAGAAGCTGCCAAACTATTTTCCAGAGTGGCTGTAACATTTCGCATTACCACAGCAGTGTATGAGGGTTCTAGTTCTGCATCCTTGCTAGCACTTGGGATTGTTAGTATTTTTATTTTAGCCATTCCAATAGGTATATAGTAGTGTCTTATCGTGGTTTTAATTTGCATTTCCCTAATGAATACCTCAGTTCTTGATGACTTTATCTATTAGGCTCAAACACAAAAGCTAGTCATCCTAAGAAGAATCAGAAGAATGGTCATTAGAGTGATGTAATGTTCTGTGAAACATTCTATGAAAGACTTTTGTAACATTAGCATTCTATGAAAGACTTTTTGTAAATATTTTAGAAAGGAGTTTGTGCTAATGAATGTTCATGGCCTTTCAATGAAGTGAGGGGTACTTTGAAACCTAGATACAAAGTTTCAAGTAAGCCCTGTGACAGAATGAGAGAGTGACTTAAGAGTTTTTTTCTGGTGGCATTTGGTCTTATGTAGAGCACTTGTGGCTTTTAAACTGAGGAGATGGGCAAATGAAAAAGAAAAATATCTGATTACCTGATAGTTTTGTTTTGTTGGCACTGGCAAGCGGGATCTTAGTTCCCCAACCAGGGATCGAACCTGCGCCCCCTGCAGTGGAAGCGCGGAGTCTTAACCACTGGACCACCAGGGAAGTCCTTACCTATAGTTTTTAGAAACAAAGCAAAATAAGTGAGAAACACTCATGGTCATCATGATCATTATCAACATTTACTGATCTCCTATTCTTGGTATAATTTTGAAAAACTTGCTTATTCAGGGAAATAATTTAGATAGAGGAAAGGAGGGCATTCCCTTGAATAATATATTTATTTGGCCCCCTTCAACTTCTCCCTTCCTCATAAATCATCCCAAGCAGAAGGTTGTATTATGAGAAGCAAACCAGATGATTGCTAATTAAATGTTTAGTGTTTTAGTTGGTTATTAGCTTAAGGTCAAATTTGTTTAATGAGTGAATGTGGAAGTTACTTTTTTTTTTTAACACTTTCAACACACACTTAATGATCATTGGTATGTCATTCCCATTTTATGAAGGTGGAATGTAATTTCTTTATTTTTAATAACGATAGAGGTTTATAATTATTGAATCTTTGTTTTGATGTTATTAGGCGTGTCAGTACTTTTCTTTGATACCAAGTCCTCAGTTAGGAAATAGCCTCCTGATTAGAACTTGTTTCCCCGGGAAAATATAGTCCACTTAGAAGCAGTTTCCAGGAATATATTGCTGCAGAAATAGACAGTCAAGTAGTGACTCATGTGTAGCATTCAGTGTAATTTAGAAAAGATGACTTAAGTAGAGGCATATTGATGCATCTGTTTTTCAAATTGCAGTTAATTATAGTGACAACTTATAAGATCTACTTCATTCTCTCTTGGAATCTTGCCTAACTTTACAAATTTTACGTGATTTAGGTTAGAAACGGACAATTTAAAAGTTAGTCAAATGAATTAATCGAAAAGAATCCTGCCTTATCAAATCATGCTTCTAAAGATTTTTCACACCCTCCAATCTTATCCAGGTGTGATGTTTTGGAAATAAGAATGATTGTTTCAGCTTTTATCAGAGTTTGAGAATAGAAACTCCTTTTATGCAGGTATGTATCATCTTTGATTATACGGTAGTCCATTGGATATAGTCCCTCTACTTGACATATACCTACTGCATCAATAAACTGTGGGATCCTAGATATGTTTATATGTGGTCATGTTAAAAAGTGTTTCTTAAATATGTTTTATGTGTTTCTTAAATATGTTTCTTAAATGTGTTTTATCAATATCTTATGGAAAAATACTCAATCTTTTGAAAGCATTCATGTTACAAAGAATTAGAAATGATGTTTATCTCATTTGGAACTCTTTCTCTTTCAATGTATCATTAAAGTTTAGGTACAGTATATAAGAATTCATACCATAGGATCAACTGAGACTTTGGTTTAAATATATTACAAATTATACATGGAAGCCTGCATAAGATACTACATTTTTTTTTTCCAAAGAAGCTTCTTTAAATGGTTCTGTTAGGAATGTTCTGATGATTATCTTTTTAATTAAAATAAGAAATCTTTGTTTAAAGTGGCATTCTTTTTTTATGGCCTGTTACAGTCTCTGTAACAATCATTTCTTAAGTCTGAACATTTTATTTCCAGGAATCCATTTATATAAAGCTATGTTTAGACTTAATTAAGGAACAATTCTTACAAAGCTTGTAAATAGCCAGGAAAAAAGGGACCGAAGATAAAACTGACATTCACATTTAACAAAATGATTGTTACAAGGTATGTAATAAGCTATAAAAATACAATAAATCTCTTTTTATAAGAGTTCATATTTTTTGGTCCTTGTTTTCAAGGGTATTTAAGGAGAATATCAAAGCTCTGGAATGTGACATCTGTTTTGCTGAATGGACTAGTGATAACTTCTTTTGTCTCTAACTGACAGTACCAGAGTCCTACGTGTCTTCTTGGTGTGCTTTCTTTGAAATACCTTCTAATCAGTTAAGATTGGGATGTAAATTTTATATTGTGCTATTGTGAAAACAAGACCTAGTTCTCATCTCACTTATACTGCTTTCTAGAAGTTAGAAAACTTTGGGCAAGTTGCTTAACCTCCGAGTCTCATTTTCCTCATCTGCAAAGCGATGATAATAATTCTCTTCCTACTTCAAAGAGCTGTTGTGAGGACTAGGTGAAATTATAAAGAGTGAAAATATTTTAGAAGTTATATATAGGACTGTGAGTATCCAAGCTACATTTCTTTCTCTCTCTAAGCTTGGGTTGTGGTAGCGGTAGTAATAATAAAATAACAACAATAATGGCAGAAAACATTTACAGCTCAGTATGTACAGTGTAGGATTCTAGGCAGTCAACATATATTAAATCATTTGATCCTCTCACCTTATTAGGTATGTATTGTTATTATCCCTGATTTACAGACATGGAAACTGAGGCACAGAGAGGTTAAGTTACTTCCTTAAGATCATACAGTTGGAGGGACTTCCCTGGTGGTTCAGTGGTTAAGACTCCACGCTCCCAAAGCAGGGGGCACGGGTTGGATCCCTGGTCAGGGAACTAGATCCTGCCCGCCACAACTAAGACCCAGTGCAGCCAAATAAATAAATAATTAATTTAAAAAAATCATACAGTTGGAGAAATACGGATTTGAAGAGGGGAATGGGTGATATCAATCTTTTTTCAAATCTATAGAAAAATTGAGAAAAGCATTCATATACCCCTCACCTGGATTGGCCAAGTGTTAACATTTTGCCATATTTGATTTTTTTCTTCTCTGTATAGCTATACTTTCCTTTCTAAGTCATTTGTAAGTTGTAGACATCATGATATTTCACCTCTACTAAAGCATGTATTTCCTAAGAACACGGGCATTGTCTTTCATAACCACAATGCAAGATCCCACTCAGGAGATTTAACAGTGATAACATTTTATTATTCAATATATAGTTCATATTCAGATTTCCCCAATTGTTCCAGTAGTGTCCTTTATAGCCTCCTTTTTTAAAATTCATGATCCAGTCACTGTTACACATAGTTATGTCTCTTTAGTCTCCTTTAATTTACAATAGTTCCTTAGTCTTTTTATTCTTGAAATTGAAGTTTTTGAAGAGTCCAGGCAAGTTTTACAGAATGTCTCTCGTTGGATTTGTCTGATTGTTGTCCATGGTTAGATTCAGGTTAAAAAATTTGGCAGGAATATATGTTGTAGTTTCTCAGTGCATTACATCAGAAAGTACACGATGTTATTTTGTTCCTTTATCGGTGATGCTAAGTTTGATCATTTTATTAAGGCTGTATTCACCAGATTTCTCCATTGTAAAGGTATATTTGGAATTAATAAGTGCTCAGTGGAGTGAAACTTTGAAACTGTGTAAATAACTTGTTTCCCAACATTGTTTCTCCAAATAGTTTTAGCATCCACTGATGATTGTTCTGTAGAAGTTGTAAAATCAGCCCATTTATTTTTAGGCAGTTCTAAGTGGTTTTTTTTTTTTTTTTCCTTCTTGACTTTGAAATGGTGACTGTTTCGTATTTTGGGAAGATAATATGTAAACTTTGTCATTTTAATTTTATTTTTTATAAATTTATTTGTTTATTTAATTTTTGGCTGAGTTGGGTCTTTGTTGCTGTACTCGGGCTTTCTCTAGTTGCGGCGAGCAGGAGCTACTCTTCATTGCAGTGTGTGGGCTTCTCATTGCGGTGGCTTCTCTTGTTGCAGAGCACGGGCTCTAGGTGCGCGGGCTTCAGTAGTTGCAGCACACGGGCTCAGTAGTTGTGGCTCGCGGGCTCTAGAGCGCAGGCTCAGTAGTTGTGGCATACAGGCTTAGTTGTTCTGCGGCATGTGGGATCTTCCTGGGCCAGGGCTCGAACCCGTGTCTCCTTCATTGGCAGGCAGATTCTTAACCACTGCACCACCAGGGAAGTCCCTTTATTTTTGTTTTTGAACTTAGCCTAATTAAAATGTACTTTTTACATTCTAATTTATAGGTTATATGCTTTATAATTTTTATCTTCAGTGGAAAACACTGCTAAAGCTGCTTAAATAATTGGGTTTAGTTTTTAAAGGCTTGTAGTAGTAAAAGCTGCAACAGAAGTTCCTGGAGGGCTTGTATTTTCCATTCCATAGGACTGGGGTGGAGCCTGAAAATCTGTGTTTCTAACTAGTTTCCAGATGATGCCGCTGGTTCTGGTATCACACTTTGAGACTCACTGTGGCTTCTCTAGGCCTTTCAAGGCAATTTGCTCATAATTATTTGGGCTTTTTTTTCTACTTGTTTGCTTTCTCTGGTAGACGTGAGAGTAGTGTGGTTATAGTATAGTGGAATAAGTTGAAGTTTGTATTAGTTGATTTTGATAAATGTTGGAAAAATTGTGGGAATTGGCTAAATTACTGAATAGGAGCTCATTAATCTGACTGATTCAAAATTGTGTTGTAATGAAAATGGCTGTAGGCTTTTTTAAAACTTACTGTGACATTTATATTTTTTGGAATTTTCTTTACTTCACTTAAACACTGATCTCTTAGTTTTGACCGAATGAGATGTCCATTGTGGTCATTTTGGGCTTTCAGGATTTAAGTGATCCTTGCATACATTTCACCAACTTGGTTCTGTTAAGTCTGTGCAATTAGTAAAGCAGGTGGCACATTTGTTATGTCATAGAGATATTTTTGCTTCTATGGAATTTGGCCAGATTGTCCTCCTCCCTTGCTTCCCCTATTAGAAATGCTATAAACATCAGAAAGAAAAGGATGACCTTACTATTTGTTTCCCAGACTAAATCACAGCCTTGAAGCAGCTCTTTACTTCCGAATAAAAAGTTTAATTTCACGCCCTGACTAGTGCTTATACGTGCAGGTAGATATTTATTTTATGCAGCTAAACTGATCTGCTTTTGCAAATTACTTGCCAGTCAGCAGAGCTATAATTTCTTATGAGTAGTTGGTGGTAAATTATAGTTCTTATTAGTAAGTTTTGTGTGTGTGTGTTTTCAATATGTACTTATGAAGCAGGAGTGCGAATCAGTCACCAAACTTTGACCAGACTAGGATTTGACTAGTAGCTTTTTTCAAGGCTCAGGGATTGGGACCCCCCTGGTGGCTCAGTGGTTGAGAATCCGCCTGCCAATGCAGGGGACATGGGTTCGAGCTCTGGTCCGGGAAGATCCCACATGCTGCGGAGCAACTAAGCCCTTGCACCACAGCTACTGAGCCTGTGCTCTAGAGCCCGTGAGCCACAACTACTGAGCCCACGTGCTACAACTACTGAGCCCGCGTGCCTAGAGCCTGTGCTCCACAACAAGAGAAGCCACCGCAATGAGAAGCCCACGCACTGCAACGAAGAGTAGCCCCCGCTCACTGCAACTAGAGGAAGCCCGCGCGCAGCAACAAAGACCCAACACAGCCAAAAATAAAATAAATAAATAAATAAATAAGGCTCAGGGATTGATGAATTTAGACTAACGATTCCAATTAATTTTGTAAACCAGTAAGAAAGAGTGAGATCTTGTTTTCAATTGATGTGAAAATGTACCCAGAACCTAGAAAGAGTGATGCCTGGTGGAAAGGATTAAAGAAGAGATTCTCTTTCTTATTGAGAAATAGAATATATTGTAGTTAAAATTTGAGTTTTGAAATTGGAGGGCACTATTTTTTTATTTTTTATTTTTGGCTGAATTGGGTCTTCATTGCTGCGCACGGGCTTTCTCTAGTTGCGGCGCGCCTGCTTCTCATTGCGGTGGCTTCTCTTGTTGCCTAGCATGGGCTCTAGGCGTGCGGGCTTCAGTAGTTGTGGCACACAGGCGTAGTTGCTCTGCGGCATGTGGGATCTTCCCGGACCAGGCCTCGAACCCATGTCCCCTGCATTGGCAGGCGGATTCTTAACCACTGCACCACCAGGGAAACCGTGGAGGGCACTATTGGGCTGAATTTTTAATTGCTTAATTGAAACCATGAAGTTTAAAAAATTTTTATTTTAAAGTGAGGCTGACTTTTATTGAACTTGGATTAAGAGAAAATGCGATGAATCAGAAGGAGACAAAGTTCTACTTCCTTAATAAGTGGGTCAGTTATTTGCTTGAACTGAGATGTCACTAAATTTGTGTGGGCTTTGAGTCTAGAGGGGTCATCTAACTCAAAGCTTCATAAACTTTTTTGTTCATGGACCTCACTGAAAATCTTTTGTATGTCATGAGATACTCTCCCCAGACATGCACATGTGTATACCTTTTGTACATGATTTCAAGAGTTTCAGAGATCCTTGAATCCTATCCATGGGTCCCGATCTAGCCTTATTTTAATGTTGTTACATACTGTATTTTAATTTAAAATTTGTTGTTGATAATTACCATTTCAACATAACTAGTTGTGACTTTAATAAGGGTATGACTATCAGGTCTGAGCTTCATCATAAAGTGGCATTTAGAAAAGCTCATGAAATATTATGTTATTTGGTAGTATCAGGAAAAAGGGTACAGACTTGACTGGTGGGTATCAAACATCCTACTGGAATGTCCTGTTCTTAATTTTCTCATCCCCCTAGCCACCCAGGCAAGCAGCCACAATTTATCCCTATCTGTGATGATAGAATTTTACTTGTCAGGGATATATGGATAGATACACTTAATACTTTAATTGCTATCCTACTGATATTTCCATGCTGTTTCTACTTTTATCAGTTTTATTAAAGAAAGAGTATGACCAAGCAAATGCCCAGCAACGTCAATTTACCCTAGTAAGTGCACTTTACATCTAGGAGATTTGGAATACACTCTTTTCTATCACAGTGAACCTTAAACACTGTCAGCATGTTCAGTTATTTATACTCCAGCTCTGGGAGGGCTGGGAAACATCGTTTTCCCTTTTTCTTCATCCTCTTAAGGTATCAACACTGGGAATCTGTCCACCTACTTAGCTCATTCAAGAAACAGTGGTTTGCGGTCATTTTAGATCAGTAGTAGTACACTTTGGGCAAAAGGCCTTGTTTGGATCATAGACTATGACTTCTTCCTTTTAAAAATGAGCGAAGGCCTCGCCTCCGCCCCAGGCTCACACGAGCTGGGTGTTTTCTGTCTCTCTCAGTCCGGGTTTGGAGACTCCAGTGTCCTCCAGCTTTTCATGGAAGAGGTGTCAGGAGAAAGTGTGGTGAGCTCAGCAGTACGAGTGGCTGCGACCCACACCACTTTGTTCAAGGGCACGAGCCCCAGCTCCAAGTACGTGAAGCTGAACGTGGGCGGAGCCCTGTACTACACCACCATGCAGACGCTGACCAAGCAGGACATTATGCTGAAGGCCGTGTTCAGTAGGTGCATAGAGGTGCTCACGGACAGTGAAGGCTGGATCCTCATTGACCAGTGTGGGAAGCTCTATGGTACGATACTCAATTATATTTGTGACGGGGCGGTCCCCTTGCCCGAGAGCCGCCAGGAGATTGAGGAGCTGCAGGCAGAAGCCAAGTACTACCTGGTCCAGGGCCTGGTGGAAGAGTTCCAGGCAGCCCTGCAAAACAAAGATACTTATGAGCCTTTCTGCAGAGTTCCTGTTATCACCTCATCCAAGGAAGAACAGAAACTTATAGTGACTTCAAATAAGCCAGCCGTGAAGTTGCCCTACAACAGAAGTAACAACAAATACTCGTATACCAGCAATTCTGACGACAATATGTTGAAGAACATCGAACTGTTTGATAAGCTGTCTCTGTGCTCTGATGGAAGGGTCCTGTTCATAAATGATGTCATTGGGGATGAAATCTGCTGCTGGTCCTTCTACAGCCAGGGCTGCAAGATCGCTGAAGTCTGCTGTACCTCTATCGTCTACGCCACGAAGAAGAAACAGACCAAGGTGGAGTTCCCCGAAGCCCGGATGCCTGGCGTAGACAGATGGCCCTGCGCAGAAGTCCTGGGTGGCGGCGGGGCTGGTGGGGTGGGGGGTTTGAGATGCTAACGTACCTGCCTTGTGTTTTGTGGGGCTACAGGTGGAGTTCCCCGAAGCCCGGATCTATGAGGAGACCCTGAATATTTTGCTGTATGAGGCCCAGGATGGCCGGGGACCTGACAGTGTGCTCCTGGAGGCCACAGGTGGGGTGGCCGGTTGCTCCCACCACCTGGACAAGGACAAGGAGCGGGAGCAGATCCACATTGCCCAGATCTGTTGAAGGGGCAGGCCTGTTGTCCCTCAGCTGATCTGTGGTCTGGTGCTTGTTGGGACCCCGCAGGGTCTGACCAAGGGCAAAGCTGCCCCTTCCCCTGCCCTCCTTGTTGACCCACTCCATCCCGGGAAGGCCGCCTGGCCTGCTCACAGCCATAGTGCACAAACCACTGCCCGGTGGGCTCCATTCCTTCCTCCTCGGCCTTCTGCCCCGTTAAGTGGGGCTTACTGCCCCCAGCGGATGCCCTGCCCTTTGCTTAGAAGAAATTAAACACGGCCCCAGACTCTGTTCTGGCGTCCAGACAGGACCACCACTCACACCAGCAGCCTCAGGATGGCTCGCCTGCTGTCAATATAGCTGTCACCTGTAAATCCCTTCCTGTCTCTGCCTCTGATTCTTACAGTGTGGAGTGGCCTTCGGCAAGCAGACCGAGAGGACATGCAGATCCCTTTCGGTCCAGTCAGTGTGTGTGTTCATGTTAGTTTAAGGGACGTGTGTGACTGTGGATGAGGATGTGTGCCCGTGGGGCCTGGGGGGCCCGCTCTGGATCCCTGCTGTCTGCACGGCGCTTGTGTGGGACGGACGTTCTCGGTTACCTACCTCCCTGTCTCCTCCGCGTCCATGACGCACAGAGGGAGTGGTGACGAATGTGGGTGGTTGGGACTAGGCTGGTAGAGTAGTTCCAAGGAGATTCAGTTGTGTGTTAAGGTATGGATGGGCTTTTTTTTTTTTTAATATAAATTTATTTTATTTGTTCATTTTTGGCTGTGTTGGGTCTTCATTGCTGTGCGCGGGCTTTCTCTAGTTGCGGCGAGCAGGGGCTGCTCTTCGTTGTGGTGTGCAGGCTTCTCATTGCGGTGGCTTCTCTTGTTGCGGAGCACAGGCTCTAGGCGTGCGGTCTTCAGTAGCTGTGGCACACAGGCTCAGTAGTTGTGGCTCGCGGCTCTAGAGTGCAGGCTTAGTAGTTGTGGCGCACGTGCTTCATTGCTCCACGGCATGTGGGATCTTCCCGGACCAGGGCTTGAACCCGTGTCCCCTGCATTGGCAGGCAGATTCTTAACCACTGCGCCACCAGAGAAGCCCAGGATGGGTTTTGTCTGCTCTTCGAGGGAAATGTTACTGTTTTATGCCAAAGGTATTAATACAGGCAGCCTTTGATACAGTGTGTTCCAAAAAAATGAGTTTATGTTTTGAAATGGTTTTTACAGCTCAGACTTTGTACATCCTGCCCTACTTGTGACAGTTTTATGCCTTTATTTTGTATCAGCAACAAAGCCTACAATAAAACTTTAAAACAATTATGACTGAACCTAAAAATCATGTATCAGGTAGATGCTTTTTAAACTGTTGTGTGGGAAACTTTCATATTAGGCCATTTGGATTTTATTAAGTGCTAAGGATGGGAGGGAGGGGGCTTAAATAATGTTTTGTAAATATTTTATACAGTTTAAATTTTAAACACCAACCCTGCTGGTTGGGTTGAACTTTTTTAGAAAATTAAAGTGAATGTCAGTTGTGATGTTTTCTGTAGGAATGGAAAAGCCATCATGTAAGTTCTGTTTTTTAAATGTTTACGTGAAGAGTAACTGTGGAAACAGTGTGATTAGCTGGGGCTTCTACACCTTATGACCAAACGTTTCTGCCTGTCTCTCTACTTTCACATTTCCTCCAACTTTGCACTTGTAGTTTGTAGTCTTTGATTCCCTGGGATATGAACAAGTTCTTGAAACATCCATGGTGAGTGATACTGTTAGTTGCATACAGCCGTGAGCTGACAATGACAAAGTGTTGGCTGGTCCAAGCTCTGTTATCAGACGTATTTTACAAGGAACTGATTTCTTATGTGAGCACTAAGGGCAAACAAAAGTCAATATTTGTATTTAAGAACCATCCAAGTAAAACACTGGCCTAAGATTTGGTAAAGAGTAAAGTTTTATTACACTGTAATAGCTTACAATGGAAAAAGCAGAACAGCTTTGGGTCCCTCGTAATGAGGTTTTTTTCAAATAAGTCATCTGATTGTGGTGACTGGGGGTCTCTGCCCATGATGGTTCTGGGCCTCGCCTCTCCATTGTCCTCCTGCAGTGGCGTAGTGGGGCAGTCGCTGTGCAGGTACCCCGGCCTTCCCTCTGTAATGTGTGCTCTCTAGGTCTCCACCCAGAGTCATTATAACATGTGTGTGTCACTAACCTTTCTGTCTCTTTGTACCATGGAAAAAAACACTGTGAGCTTCAGAAGTAGTCATTGTATGTTGTACAAGCATCTGTGGACATATATAAAATAAAAGTTATATAATGCTTCTACTTAAAAAAATAAATGAGCAAACTGAGACCCAAAGAGGTCATGTGACTTGTTCAAGGTTACAGTTGATGACAGCCTGGATTAGAGCCCACATTTCCCTAATCAGAGCCTAGTTGGTTCCCTTTTGACTCTTTTTGTTTTGTTTGTGGTTGAGCTTGTGTTTCTTCCACTGGATGTGATTGATAGATAAATTGAAGGGGGTGTGTGTGTGTGTGTTTAATTAGTGCTTCTATGACTTCTTTAAGAAAGCCTTTTCTACCCTAAGGTTATGAAAATAATCTCATATTTTCCACTAGAAGCTTGATAGTTTTGCCTTTTACATTTAGAATGTTAGTCTCTCTAGAATTGATCTTTGCGTTTGTGAGGAAGGAATTTCATTTCATTTTTTTCCATATGGATTTCCAATGTCCCCCAGCATCACCTACTGGAAGAATATGTATTCTCCACTGATCTGCAGAGCTACCTCCATCATAAATCATGTCCTTACATGCATTGGTCTGATTTTAGATTCATTATTCTGTATATTTTTCTATTTATTTATCCCTGTATCAGTACCATGCAGCTTTATTCACATAGCTTTATAATAAGCCTTGATATATAGAAGTTAACTATTGATAGAAATCAAAATATGGAGTTTTAAAAATATTTGTTTTGGGGCTTCCCTGGTGGCGCAGTGGTTGACAGTCCACCTGCCAATGCAGGGGACACGGGTTCGTGCCCCGGTCTGGGAGGATCCCACATGCCGCGGAGCGGCTGGGCCCGTGAGCCATGGCCGCT
>NC_041233.1:57341055-57344601 GCF_002837175.3 Physeter macrocephalus
GCGCGTCCGGAGCCTGTGCTCCGCAACGGGAGAGGCCACAACAGTGAGAGGCCCGCGTACCACAAAAAAAAAAAAAAAAAAAAAAATTTGTTTTTGAATATGTAAAACATGCAACACAGTACAAAACTCAAAAAATACAAAAGGGTATATATCAGAAAATCTCTTTACCCATCTTTGTAGCATTTATTTTCCCTCCCCAGAGGCCACCACTTTTTCTTGTTTCTTGGAGATTAGTTTAAATTAGATTCTATAAGGAGTTTTCTAGGACTCACCTAGAAGACACCTACCATGGATTAAATATTAAAATTTGAAAACCTTTGGTAGGGAAGATGGCTTTTTGTTTGTTTGTTTTTGTTTTGTTTTGATTTTTAAATGTTAAGAGGCAATGGTGTATAATGAAAGAGCACTCTCTTGAGCCAGATGGTTTAATAACCATTTGACCCTTAGACAAATGCTGGAGTTTCTTAGCCCTTGGTTCTGTTTTCTGTCTATACTTTCTTCCTATTTCTCATCTTGTAAAATAGGGGTAATGATAAACCATGCATCCTACCTCATGAAGTCATTGTAGGGAGTAAATCTAACAACATTGTTTTCCAGTTTTGATGTCCATATGATAATTTTTCATAAATGAGCTTTTTTTTCTTTTTTTTTTTTAATTTGGCTGCGCCAGGTCTTAGTTGCGGCACGTGGGATGTTTGTTGCCGAGTGCAGGATCTTTGTTGCAACATGCAGGATCTTTTTCTTTTAGTTGCGGCATGTGAACTCTTAGTTGTGGCATGTGGGATCTAGTTCCCTGACCAGGGATTGAACCTGGGCCCCCTGCACTGGGAGCACAGAGTCTTAGCCACTGGACCACCAGGGAAGTCCGTAAGTGAGTTTTTTTTTTTTTTTTAATTAGAACAAATTTGAAAAGTAGAAAAAATGATTAAAAAACAATGAACGAATGAGGGGCCATAACTGCCAACCCCTTTATATTATGGAACTCCCAGTCTTCCAGTGGAACAGTTGGTTCGTAGGTGACACATTTGACTGTCTAATATCAGATCAAATGATGGAACCATTTTCTGTGTATGGTGTTAAAGCATGTTCTAGTTTCATTTTTTTACATGTAGCTGTCCAGTTTTCCCATCACCATTTATTGAAGAGACTGTCTTTTCTCCATTATATAGTCTTGCCTCTTTTGTCATAGATTAATTGACCATAGGTGCATTGGTTTCTTTCTGGGCTTTCTGACCTGTTCCATTGATGTATATTTCTGTTCTTGTGCCAGTACCACACTTTTGATGACTGTAGCTTTGTAGTAGAGTCTGAAGACAGGGAGCCTGATTCCTCCAGCTCCGTTTTTCTTTCTCAAGATTGCTTTAGCTATTTGGGGTCTTTTGTGTCTCCATACAAATTTGTAATGTCTTTTGATCTAGTTCTGTGAAAAATGCCATTGGTAGTTTGATAGGGATTGCATTGAATCTATAGATTGCCTTGGGTAGTACAGTCATTTTCACAAACCCAATCCAAGCATACGGTATATCTTTCCATCTGTTTGTGTTGTCTTTGATTTCTTTCATCAGCGTCTTACAGTTTTCGGAGTACAGGTCTTTTACCTCCTTAGGTAGGTTTATTCCTAGGTATTTTATTCTTTTTGTTGCAGTGGTGAATGGAGTTGTTTCCTTAATTTCTCTTTCTGATCTTTAGTTGTTAGTGTATAGAAATGCAAGAGATTTCTGTGCATTAATTTTGTATTTTGCAACTTTACCAAATTCATTGATTAGCTCTAGTAGTTTTCTGGTGGCATCTTTAGGATTCTCTATGTATCGTATCATGTCATCTGCAGTGACAGTTTTACTTCTTCTTTTCCAATTTGGATTGCTTTTATTTCTTTTTCTTTTCTGATTGCTGTGGCAAGGACTTCCAAAACTACGTTGAATAAAAGTGGAGAAAGTGGGCATCCTTGTCTTGTTCCTGATCTTAGAGGAAACGCTTTCAGCATTTCACCATTGAGTATGATGTTAGCTGTAGGTTTGTCATATATGGCCTTTATTATGTTGAAGTAGGTTCCCTCTATGCCCACTTTCTGGAGAGTTTTTATCATAAATGGTGTTGAATTTTGTCAAAAGCTCTTTCTGCATCTACTGAGATGATCATATGGTTTTTATTCTTTAATTTGTTGATGTGGTGTATCACACTGATTGATTTGTGAATATTGAAAAATCCTTGTATTCCTGGGATAAATCCCACATGATTGTGGTGTATGATCCTTTTGATGTATTGTTGGATTCGGATTGCTAGTATTTTGTTGAGGATTTTTGCATCTGTGTTCATCAGTGATATTGGCCTGTAATTTTCTTTTTTTGTGGTATCTTTGTCTGGTTTTGGTATCAGAGTGATGGTGGCCTCATAGAATGAGTTTGGGAGTATTCCTTCCTTTGCACTTTTTTGGAATAGTTTCAGAAGGATAGATGTTAACTCTTCTCTAAATGTTTGATAGAATTAGCCTGTGAAGCCATCTGGTCCTGGACGTACGTTTGTTGGGAGGTTTTTTTTTTGTTTTTGTTTTTGTTTTTTTTTAAGAGCAAAACCATAATTTTTTAGAAGAATGTGAGGTAGTTCAAAGAATGAGTACAAACATCAGGTAACTAGGAATAGAGCAAGTTCAGGATATAGGCATGGTTCACTACCTTGTCCAAATGCTTCCTTTGGATTTTTTTTTTCAATTTTATTTGATTTATTTTTTATACAGCAGGTTCGTATTAGTTATCTGTTTTATACATATTAGTGTATATATGTCAATCCCAATCTCCCAGTTCATTCCACCCCCCTGCCCACCACTTTCCCCTCTTGGTGTCCATATGTTTGTTCTCTACACCTGTGTTTCTATTTCTGCCCTGCAAACTGGTTCATCTGTACCATTTTTCTAGGTTCCACATATATGCGTTAATATACGATATTTGTTTTTTTCTTTCTGACTTACTTCACTCTGTATGACAGTCTCTAGACATTCCCACCAACAGTGCAAGAGGGTTCCCTTTTCTCCACACCCTCTCCAGCATTTGTTGTTTGTAGATTTTCTGATGATGCCCATTCTAACTGATGTGAGGTGATATACCTCATTGTAGTTTTGATTTGCATTTCTCTAATAATTAGTGATGTTGAGCATTCTTTCATGTGTTTGTTGGCAATCTGTATATCTTCTTTGGAGAAATGTCTCTTTAGGTCTTCTGCCCATTTTTGGATTGAGTTGCTCTTTTGATATTGAGCTGCATGAGCTGCTTATATATTTTGGAGATTAATCCTTTGTTAGTTGCTTCGTTTGTATATATTTTCTCCCATCCTGAGGGTTGTCTTTTTGTCTTGCTTATGGCTTCCTTTGCTGTGCAAAAGCTTTGAAGTTTCAATAAGTCCCATTTGTTCATTTTTGTTTTTATTTCCATTACTCTAGGAGGTGGATCAAAAAATATCTTGCTGTGATGTATGTCAAAGAGTGTTCTTCCTATGTTTTACTCTAAGAGTTTTATAGTGTCCAGTCTTACATTTAGGTCTTTAATCCATTTT
>NC_041233.1:57344767-57351208 GCF_002837175.3 Physeter macrocephalus
CTGGTAATTTGATAGGGATTGCGTTGAATCTGTAGATTGCTTTGGGTAGTATAGTCATTTTCACAATATTGATTCTTCCAATCCAAGAACATGGTATATCTCTCCATCTGTTTGTGTCATCTTTTTTTTTTTTTTTTTTTGCAGTTCGCAGGCCTCTCACTGTTGTGGCCTCTCCCATTGCGGAGCACAGGCTCCGGACGCGCAGGCTCAGCGGCTATGGCTCACGGGCCCAGCCGCTCTGCGGCACGTGGGATCTTCCCAAACCGGGGCACGAGCCTGTATCCCCTGCATCGGCAGGTGGACTCTCAGCCACTGTGCCACCACCAGGGAAGCCCTGTGTCATCTTTGATTTCTTTCATCAGTGTCTTATAGTTTTCTGAGTACAGGTCTTTTACCTCCTTAGTTAGGTTTATTCCTAGGTATTCTATTCTTTTTGTTTCAATGGTGAATGGGATTGTTTCATTAAATTCTCTTTCTGATCTTTCGTTGTTAGTGTATAGGAATGCAGGAGATTTCTGTGCATTAATTTTGTATCTTGCAACTTTACCAAATTCATTGATTAGCTCTAGTAGTTCTCTGGTGGCATCTTTAGGATTCTCTATGTATCGTATCATGTCATCTGCAAACAGTGACAGTTTTACTTCTTCTTTTCCAATTTGGATTCCTTTTATTTCTTTTTCTTCTCTGATTGTCGTGGCTAGGACTTCCAAAACTATGTTGAATAATAGTGGCGAGCATAGACATCCTTGTCTTGTTCCTGATCTTAGAGGAAATGCTTTCAGTTTTTCACCACTCAGAATGATGTTTGCTGTGGGTTTGTCATAAATGGCCTTTATTATGTTGAAGTAGGTTCCCTTTATGCTCACTTTCTGGAGAATTTTTATCATAAATGGGTGTTGAATTTTGTCAAAAGCTTTTTCTGCATCTATTGAGATGATCATACGGTTTTTCTTCTTTAATTTGTTAATATGGTGTATCACATTGATTGATTTGCGTATATTAAAGACTCCTTGCATCCCTGGGATAAATCCCACTTGATCATGGTGTGTGATCCTTTTAATGTATTGTTGGATTCTGTTTGGTAGTATTTTGTTGAGGATTTTTGCATCTATATTCATCAATGTTACTGGCCTGTAATTTTCTTTTTTTGTAATATCTTTGTCTGGTTTTGGTGTCAGGATGATGTTGGCCTCATAGAATGAGTTTGGGAGTGTTTCTTCCTCTGCAGTTTTTTGGGAGAGTTTGAGAAGGATGGGTGCTAGCTCGTCTCTAAATGTTTGATAGAATTCACCTGTGAAGCCGTCTGGTCCTGGACTTTTGTTTGTTGGAAGAGTTTTAATCACAGTTTCAATTTCAGTACTTATGATTGGTCTGTTCATATTTTCTGTTTTGCCCTGGTTCAGTCTTGGGAGTCATTCTTAAACACCACCACAAAAATAAACTCAAAATGGATTAAAGACCTATATGTAAGACCGGGTACTATAAAACTCTTAGAGGAAAACATAGGCAGAACACTCTTTGACATAAATTGCAGCAATATCTTTTTCAATTCATCTCCCAGAGTAATGGAAATAACAACAAAAATTTAAAAATGGGACCTAATTAAACTCAGAAGCTTTTGCACAGCAAAGGAAACCATAAACAGAATGAAAAGACAATCTACAGAATGGGAGAAAATGGTCTCAAACGATGCAACTGACAAGGGATTAGTCTTCAAAATTTACAAACAGCTCATACGGCTCAATATCCAAAACACAACCCAATAAAAAAATGGGCAGAATACCTAAATAGACATTTCTCCAAAGAAGACATACAGATGGTCAATAGACACATGAAAAAATGCTTGACATCGTAATTATTAGAGAAATACGAATTAAAACTACAATGAAATATCACCTCACACCAGTCAGAATGGCCATCATCAAAAAATCTATTATATAAACAATAAATGATAGGGTGTGGAGAAAAGGAAACCCTCTTACACTGTTGGTGGGAATGTAAATTGGTACAGCCACTATGGAGAACAATACGGAGGTTCCTTGAAAAACTAAAAATAGAGTTACTATATGATCCAGCAGTCCCACTTCTGGGCATATATCTGGAGAAAAACATGGTCCAAAAGGATACATGCACCCCAGTGTTCATTGTAGTACTGTTTACAAACAGGGAAGCAACCTAAATGTCTGTTGACAGATGAATGGATAAAGAAGTTGTGGTACATATATACAACAGAATATTACTTAGCCATTAAGAAGAATGAAATAATGCCATTTGCAGCAACATGGATAGACCTGGAGATTATCATACTAAGTGAAGTAAGTCAGACAGAGAAAGACAAATATCATATAACACTTATATGCAGAATCTAAAAAAAAGGTGACACAGATGAACTTATTTTTTTTTTTAATGAGGGAACAAGTGTCAGTCTATATTATGAAAATCAGAAAACATTAATTTCTTTTTGAAATCAAATTAATTTTAATAGAAATTTAATTTTTTTTCCTCTGTACCCCAGAGTATCATCCTGCCTACTTCCTGGCATGTGCACTTTGGAAACCAACTGGTCTAACACATAGGAGGAAGATGCCTCACGGTAGAATTAAGTTCTTTGCCATTTTTCACATTCTCTTCAAATTTCATACATCATTGAAAGGCATTTGAACAAGAAAACTAATCTTTAAAACAAGCATAGCCAGTATAATGCAGACTTCTTATACTGTATATCGTGCCCTTCTAAAACTAAGTATATGCTTTGGAATCCATACCTAGGTCTTCCTTTATTCCAGTGTTATAGTAAATAAATTAAAGACTTTACAGAATATGGACATTGTGTAGCTGGACAAAAGGAGATGTTTCCATTTCAATTCTCTTTGGAAGATTAATATTCTTGTAGGGCTAGGGGTGAAGATTGATGACTAAAGGTACATTATAATTTCTTATTAAAGAAGATGACTCTTTGATAACTTATTTTTTATGATAATGTATTCTTTCAGTTTGGAAAAGTTATTCAGAATGGTTCAAATAGCAATAAAATTATTTTTAAGTTTTGGAAATTGGACCTTTCCAGATCCAATTGCCAGTGACTGATATAATTAAGCTTTATAAATCACTACATTGTACCTTGGAATGTAGAAGTACATTTAGATCTCTTGTGTATATATAGAATTCTTACCTCTTAAAATCACAGGAAAAGTACCATTTTGAAGTATTCAGTTTGCCTGGCTTGTGGACTTCACTTTGCTTATATTGGGGACACTAGTTTATTCATGAGATAACGGTTTTTGTCCTTTTAAATACTCAATTATATATCCGAACGAACGCTTTGGCCAGCCCAGTAGTATCAAAAGTAAAGCTAAAAGCAGGTTCTTCCCCCACTCTCCTCCTCTCTACAAAACACGCAGAGATCACAGACTCACTAGTTATGAGTAGAGCATAACTACTCATCTTAGGAACAGAGAAGAGAAATAAGGAAGGCCCTAACCTGGAGAGAGTAAGGGTTAAAATTCTTACCACTTTGGACAGGATATAGCACACTCTTGAGAAGAGTTGGTAGGGGCTTGTCCCAGTAACCTGCAAGTCCCTATGGAGTGCGTGGCGAGACATGTCAGATTAAGGCAGGAATAGCAGTTCCACCAGTGAGTTCCAGCAGGTGTGATAGCAATAGCATAGATATGAATGCATGTCTGTTTGCAGCAGACTGCCCTGGTGATGAGGCCAGAACCTGTCTTTTGAGAGGTATTCTGGATGAGTCATGGCTGTTACCAAGAATGCTAAGCCACACATGCACAGATAATTCACCAATCCTATCAAAGTGCATCACAAAAATCCAGTCTTGAGACTCCAATTCCAACAGCATTAGCACCTAAATTCACATTATTGCACTATAATAAAATTACATCATCTTGCTTATAGCCTAGGACCTACTGGCTTCAGCTAATTTAGAAGTCATTGCAAGGTAACAGTTACTTGGGAGTTTAAGCCTTAGAAAGGAGGATTTTCTTGAGGTTCCCTACCAGTACTATGGAAAGAAGAAAGCAGGGTTAGAGAGAGATGGGCTTTTGTGTACGATTTTAGCCCAGTTTGTTGGTTTCATTTTCAGGTGAGAGTCTATCCAGGTTGCCCAGGATTGGAATCCATTTGGTCCTAGTTTCTTTCCTTTTCTGTCAGTACCCTCTGTGCTGCCATTCCCCCTCTCTCAACCACTCCTTTAAGTAGTGTAACTACCCATTTGCTCTAGCTGCCTTTTTAAAAAAACTTTTTATTAAGTTATCATTGTTTTGGAGTTCCTCATTTTCTTGTATGGAAAAGATTCTGAAGAAAAGATCTTGGACTTCCCTGGTGGTGCAGTGGTTAAGAATCCGCTGCCAGGGTTCAGCCTTGGTCCGGGAAGATCCCACATGCTGTGGAGCAACTAAGCCCGTATGCCACAACTACTGAGCCTGCGCTCTAGAGCCTGCAAGCCACAACTACTGAGCCCCCATGCCGCAACTACTGAGCCCCCATGCCGCAACTACTGGAGCCCGCACGCCTAGAGCCCATGCTCCACAACAAGAGAAACCACCCTGGTGAGAAGCCCTCGCACCGCAACGAAGAGTAGCCCCTGCTTGCTGTAACTAGAGAAAGCCCACGCCTAACAATGAAGACCCAACTCAGCCAAAACTAAATAAATAAATACATTAAAAAAAACAGAAACAAAAGCAGATCTTGATCCAGTCATTATTTTTGCTCTTTACATTTGCCAACCCTCTCCTCTTTAGTCTTTAAAAAAAAGTGGTCAAAAACCAAATTGTTAAATTGTTATTTCAGAGGTTGGAAGAGTAGTGGATTTTTTCTTTAAAAAATGAACTTAAGAAAATGATCCTGCTATGATCCTCAGGTTTGTTAAGATGGATTTAATTGATATTTATAGGACAGTCCATCCAAAAACAACAGAATACACATTTTTTTCAAGTGCTCATGGAACATTCTCCAGGATAGATCATATCTTGGGTCACAAATCTAGCCTTGGTAAATTAAGAAAATTGAAAGGAAATCAAAAAATACCTAGAAACAAATGACAGTGGAGACACGATGACCCAAAACCTATGGGATGCAGCAAAAGCAGTTCTAAGAGGGAAGTTTATAGCAATACACTCCTACCTTAAGAAACAGGAAACATTTCAAATAAACAACCTAACCTTGCCCCTAAAGCAATTAGAGAAAGAAGAACAAAAAACCCCCAAATTTAGCAGAAGGAAAGAAATCATAAAGATCAGATCAGAAATAAATGAAAAAGAAATGAAGGAAACAATAGCAAAGATCAATAAAACTAAAAGCTGGTTCTTTGAGAAGATAAATAAAATTGATAAACCATTAGCCAGACTCATCAAGAATAAAAGGGAGAAGACTCAAATCAATAGAATTAGAAATGAAAAAGGAGATGTAACAACTGACACTGCAGAAATACAAAAGATTATTAGAGATTACTACAAGCAGCTGTATGCCAATAAAATGGACAACCTGGCAGAAATGGACAAATTCTTAGAAATGCACAAGCTGCCGAGACTGAACCAGGAAGAAATAGAAAATATGAACAGACCAATCACAAGCACTGAAATTGAAACTGTGATTAAAAATCTTCCAACAAACAAAAGCCCAGGACCAGATGGCTTCACAGGCGAATTCTATCAAACATTTAGAGAAGAGCTAACACCTATCCTTCTCAAACTCTTCCAAAAGATAGGAGAGGGAGGAACACTCCCAAACTCATTTTATGAGGCCACTATCACTCTGATACCAAAACCAGACAAAGACGTCACAAAGAAAGAAAACTACAGGCCAATATCACTGATGAACATAGATGCAAAAATCCTCAACAAAATACTAGCAAACAGAATCCAACAGCACATTAAAAGGATCATACACCATGATCAAGTGAGATATATCCCAGGAATGCAAGGATTCTTCAATATACGCAAATCAATCAACGTGATACACCATATCAACAAACTGAAGGAGAAAAACCATATGATCATCTCAATAGATGCAGAGACAGCTTTTGACAAAATTCAACACCCATTTATGATAAAAACCCTGCAGAAAGTAGGCATAGAGGGAACTTTCCTCAACATAATAAAGGCCATATATGGCAAACCCACAGCCAACATCGTCCTCACTGGTGAGAAACTGAAACCATATCCACTAAGATCAGGAACAAGACAAGGCTGCCCACTCTCACCACTCTATTCAACCTAGTTTTGGAAGTTATAGCCACAGCAATCAGAGAAGAAAAAGAAATAAAAGGAATCCAAATCAGAAAAGAAGAAGTAAAGCTGTCACTGTTTGCAGATGACATGATACTATATATAGAGAATCCTAAAGATGCTACCAGAAAACTACTAGAGCTAATCAATGAATTTGGTAAAGTAGCAGGATACAAAATTAATGCACAGAAATCTCTGG
>NC_041233.1:57352633-57369932 GCF_002837175.3 Physeter macrocephalus
GTAAAGCAGAAACTAACACACCATTGTAAAGCAATTATACTCCAATAAAGATGTTAAAAAAAAAAAAAAAAAGAAAATGATCCTGCTATGATCCTCAGGTTTGGTTAAATAAATCATCTTGTTCAGTTCACTGCAAACTACAAAATTTATTAAATTAACTCAGCTGTGAGTAAAATTAAAATGTGTCTTGTTACATTAATATGTGAAAATTAGTTCACTCTTATAAAAATACTACATATTATAAATAATCTTTTAGATGCCTTAGGGAACTAAGGGGGAACTTAGTAACATTAGTAACTTTTGCATATTTTCTCCTCAAATAGTACTATTTCCATGTTTTGTTTGTAAGCAATAAATATACATACATATTCATGGATATTTATACTATGGGAGAATTTTTTTTTTGGCTGTGCTGCATGGCTTGCAGGATTTTAGGTCCCCAACCAGGGATCAAACCCGTGCCCCTTGCAGTGGAAGCATGGAGTCCTAACCACTGGACGGCCATAGAATTCCCACTATGGGAGAAATTTTAATGTATTTTTGTCAGCTGATTAAAGGACTTAAAAGATCTGAATTTAGTGATTTAAGCTATTATAGTAATACAACCTTTTGCATATACGGAGTCCTGTTATAGCAAATACTGGTACAAGAAAGGGTTGTAACAATTGGTAGTTGTTTTTTTTTTTTTTTTTAAAAAAACACACTTTTATGTTCTGACATGATGGTCCTAGTAATGGATATGGTGATCTAGTAGCCAAAATATTAAAAAAATTTTGTGTTGCCGATTTAGAACAATAAATGCTTTTCTTTGATCTTTTCTATAAATAGGAGTTTTTATAAATACTCAATTTATACTATAAAAGAATTTGAGCTGTATGAACTTCTTCAGGATTCTACTACCGTGGAAAGCCTTGAATTGAAGGTAAAGATTTTAAAATGGAGTTTACCTAGTATAAAGCCCACTACTTAGAGCTCTGGTATTCCTAACAAATGATGTTGGATTACCGCAGCAAAGTATGCAGTATAGAACTGTATTCATTCTTGATTGTTCTACTTGGGACAGGTATTAATGAACAGTTTGCCACAGCTTATAATTATGATGATATTGCTATCGTTTGCTTGGGGAAGTCTGTGTAAAAGTAAGTCACTGCTAATGGTAGTCTTTAGGTTTCAGGTTTCAGGTATCAGGGTTTTTTTAATTTTTTTTTTAATGATGAAAGTTCCTATCAAATTAACTCTTCCCTCAAAAGATTTTAAAATGGATTTTTTATTACTTAAATAAAATTCTTATGTAAATTTTGTTACTTTCTTCATGGGGAGGTCCAGTGTCCTTAAGAATACAATCCTAAGAGAAAGTTGTTACATATTGGAGAAAGGCAGGATGATTGTGTTGTTATGGCAACTCAAATGGAGAAGATGAAAACAGCACAGATAAGCTGCATCCTGTTGTCATAGCAACCATAGTTGTGAAAATGATTAAAGCTGGTCTAGAAAGGATGTACTGCAGCCTTAGTCAATCAGAAGTATGTAATGTAAGAAAGGACAGGGAGAATTGGTTTTAGAAGTTAAATCCCTCTGGTGCCACAAGTTGCTAGTATCATTGCATATAGACAGATCGCTGTCCTTTCTAATTATATTTCAACTCAGTTTTATTGCCTCAGATCATAATAATGGTAGGAAGGAAAGATAAATACAATATATGAAAAGCTTGTGAATAAAGCCTTTTTGGTAGCACATTTAGAAAGAAATTGAAGTCACAAAATTTTAACTGAAAGTGGCTTTAAAAGAACAGTAAAATGTTTTCATTTTCTCCTCTTTCCCTTCTCTTTTCCCTCATTTCTTACCCAATGCTTTATTTTCATTCTTTTCTATAACCTCTTTTCTGTATCATTTTAGTCTTAAGTGTTGAACTGCAACATAAACGCCTAATGTCTTGGCAATTTGTAAAGCATCAAATGAAGCATTGTGACTGCAGATGAACAGATGGGTTTGATGAGAAACGATAAGCATCTTGTAGGTGAAATTTGTTTTAGCTTTATCCTTCAAACTTTCTCTATAATCAAAGCTTCTTAATTATTTTAAATGCCATTATTTCTTTGCCAACTTCTACTTGCCCACCATAGCAAAATATTTCTTCCCAGTGGAGTGGAGACATGTTAGGAATGAAAGCTGTGCTCTTTGTTCAGCATCTGGCTGTTTGCACAGGTTTTTGTGGTAATGGAATCGGAATCTCTGTGTTAGAGTATTGATCTGCTTTTTGGTAGGTACTGTGTAAAAGTATCTCAGTAACAATGTGTTAAAGTGGTTTAAGAGCAGTTTCTATTACAAATGGGGTGGAGGAAGATGGAGTTCTGCAAGACTGGACACATGCTGTAAATATCCATAAAACTGAGGGGTTGATCTAAAAACTGTGGTGTTGAAATTCCCATATTTCTTCCACATTTAATTGCAAATAATTGAACACTACTTGAGCATGAGTACATGAATGCCATTGCCCTTTTGCCCTTTAGTAGAGGTTTTTATATTTAATATTCTTGTGTTGTAGTTGGAAACTGTGGTGTGAATGTAAGTCAGTTATGAGAGATAGTATCGACTGACCATAAAAACAGTGTTTTAAAGTAATCCATTGAATATTTTCAGTCAAAATCCAAATATTAATGTTGACTTGCTTAAATAGGCTCTTTAAACAATGCTTGATTTTGCCTGACTAGAATCTGTCCTTTCGTATAGGCATAGGGAAGAAACTTCTTTTTAAAAAAGAGGAGAAGATGGGGAAAGAGAAGAGAGAACTAGTTTTTTTGTTTGTTTTGAAAGATTTGTAAAATACTCATCCCTTTTATGCTGTTATTTTGTAGTAGTAGGTCATATGTGACTCATGTGACTTAGATCAGACAGCTTAGGCTAGTAAATGGTTCAGATACCCAGCAAACACTTCAAAGATTCCTTCAACAAGTTAGCTAACATTTTGTCAAGGAGTTAGAAAATAAAAGCCTACCATATGTGCCTGTATACTGTTATGCCTAGATATTGTAGCTCACTGGGATATAACAATGCATGAATTTGAATCTCCCTTTCTCTTAACTTATCTTGGAACAGAAATTTTAGAGGCTAGTTTGTAAATCTGTAAAAACGTTTTACATTAGAATCTGATGTGCTGATTTTAAGATTGGTGTCTAAAAGTGGACAGTGTCATCACATCAAATGTCAATGTGCATTTGAGATTTACTAGTTTGCATCTTGACTTGTGCTAAGTTAGATTGTAAGATCAGGTAGTTAATTTTCTTGGAAGAAAAAAAAATTAGCCATACTCATCACTCCCCAGTTCACAATGTCTTGTCACATTTCACTTGCTCCAGAAATATTCATTTTGGAACCTTCTTGTGAATATGTAACTCTTAATACTGATGTCCTGAGAGAAAGGGGAAGAATTTCTTATCTAACCTAAATAATAACCACACCATCACAGAAAATGTCCTCACAAACGCATCAAGCAATCAGTTAGCCGGTAAACCTATTCTCCTGCTAAATTCCATAAACTTAATGGGGAGGGTAGATAATGTTCATTTTTGTTTCTTACTAGGGAACATGACACCTGATCTTTGAAATGGTTATTTATTTCATATATTGTAGCTGCCAGTCAGCCAGCCATTTGCAAATAGTGAAATAAACACTGCTGGAAAGGAGTTTCTTCTCTATGGGTCTGTGGTGCCCAGGAAGTCAGATGTAATGTGGTTCCGTTTATTTATGTAGACATTTATTCTCTTTCTAATGAGCAAGTAGTTTTCTCTTCTCTATTCCTACACAAAAGTTAAATAAAGGAGTACCCAAGGAGGGCTGGGATATTTGGTTTGTAGAAGTTGAAATACCGTTTGATATCAGGGGATCTTTTCATACTGAGAGTTTCCCTCTCAGTTAAGAAGAAAGCTCCGGAGAGTGCTCCCTTTTGATCTCATTGTTAGAGCAAACACATCTGTAGAGAGGGGGATGTTCCAGAAGTCCAGTGTGAGGATTTGTCTCATCTCCCTCCACCTCCCAATCAAAGGATTTTACTCTGTGGCTTCTTTTGCTCTTTTTGCCTGTGAAGTGAGGGGTAAGAGCTAATTGCTCATATGGCAGCCAGCCTGCCTTAATATGTGGATTATTAACATGATACTGTCCTCTGTTGAGTCATAGCAACTGCTATGAACAAATGTGTAAATCCATACTGGAAAAAAAGTGTTACAAATGCCTTTCATCAAAATGGAAGACTGCTTCAACTTCTGTTTACTCCTCTAGTTGCAATCCAGCTTTCTTTTTCTTTTTTCTTTTTCCTCTCTTTTCCCTTTCTCCCCTCTCTCTCTCTTTCAGAAATACATAAAGCCTAATCCTCCCAATGAGTACTGTGATCATTTGAAGTTTGTGTATAGGCCAACCCCTTATCATCAAAAATTGTGTAACCCCATGATTCCCAGGCCTCAGCTGGTGGCCTAGTTATTTCAAACAATATTTAATGCAATGAATTCTAGTGCAATAAAAGAATTTGGACAGTCCCTTAGAGCTTATTGCAGTGGGATTTGACTTGATTTTAATAAAATGAAATTCCAGTATAACCAAATAATTTCTTTGTGGCATCATTTAAAAGGCCTTTAAGTACAGGTATAGGAGATTGCGTTTGTAAAACCTAATCTGTATAATTGCAGTTTTATTCTTACCGAGTAAATGAACACGTCAAAAATATAGGAATTCTCCTTACTTAGCATAAGGTGATTTTTAATAATTAGCAAAAGAAATGTAAGTGAACAACCTTACTTTTTGTACTGTTATGGGGAGAATAAAGATACCACCTGGCTGTATGCATAAATTTGTTTACTAAGTTGGTTGATTCCTGTAGATGGGTATTAAAAATGACTTTTTGGTACAGAAAACATGTGGCATCTAGGTATTATGATGCCATGCTGCCTGCTAATGTTGAATATTTTGTGTGATTTTTTTTTTTTTTTAAAGAAAATTGTTCTTACTCATTCAGATTCAACAGTCTTACAGTAAAGTCAGCCATAGACCAAATATTCAGGACTTAACGTTGATACAAATGAAAGAAAAATACAACACAAGTATTTGGTAATTAAGAAAACCAGAATGTCAATGTTAGAAAAAGTTGGTCATAGTCTTGTACTCTGGAGTCCTTATCTTAAGCCAATGACTTTTAAGATCTTTTGTTTTCTGTACTGAAGCAGAATAGTGAAAATGTTTTTATAGAAAGTTATGAAAAAAAAGTATGTATTAATTTGCTTTGGGTCATTCTAATCTCTCTGGTAAATTCATAATTAGGAAGGCCTTTTTAAGACTGTGTTCTAGTCTCACAGGTACACAGCTTCTCCATATCTGGTAAATCTAAATTCATATGTGAGGAGGTTATGTTTTTTTAAAGCATATTATTTACACAATTCACTGGAATGGCTCCTTTGGAAGTTGGGTGGCTCTCTTATGTAATTATGTACTTAGTAACCCTGCGTTACACAGCAGTAGGAATTCAAGTAAGAATAATTTACTGCTTATGCATAGTTATTAGAATTTTAAAGCATTTGTGCAAAATTCTAGTTTATCAGAGTGTTATATTTGACTAATTGCATACATAATAAATAATAATGAATAAAATTTGTTTTAGAAAGCAGCCAGGTTTGAATCCTAACAGTTCTAAATAAGCATCAGGAGCTGCTTCCTCCTCTCCCCTTCACCTTATTGTTTAAAGGGATTTCCATCCCTTTAGGCCAGATTTTGTAGTGAAACTAATAACTACCGTTAAAAAAAATCCATATTAGATGTGTTGAAGATAGACTTAAATCATAGAATTATGGAATTTTATTGCTGCAAGGTGTTGTTAGAAATATTTTAATCTACTGCATTTTACCAGTGGAGAAGCTGAGGCACATGGAGATTAAGTGAACTGCTCAAGATCTTACAGTTGGCTTGAGTATGAGTCTGCACCTTGTCCTGGGTTAGTGTCTTAACTCCTGGATTAGTGTCACATCTATTCTCAGTTGTTATGATAATTCAGCAGTTCACTTCACCAGGGATTTCTTGAGCACTTCTGCTGGACTAGGCAGTGGATTAGGCATCCAAAGATTATAAGAAAAGTGTGAGTTTATATGGGCTAACAATAATGATATCAAACTAGTAATATTTTACATTTAAATTCTAATTTATCTAATGTTTTTCGATGTTTATAAATGTTTAAAGTTGGCTGAGCCTTTAAATCTAAATTTTCTACTAGATTATAATCTCCTTTAAGGCAGGGACTCACTTGCTTTTCATAACGTTAATCCAGTTTCATTTTGGAAGGCTTAAATTAAAAAAAATTTTTTTTGGAGCATTGATGACATTGTTGGAATAAGTGTAGCTTCCCATGGTGTCTACTCTGGGATTAATACTCATTTCAGAATTATACTTTTTTCTTAATTGAATACTTTTGATTTCAAGTTAAAAATTGTCTCATTTCCGCCTTAAGCAAGAAGGAGCACCATTATAAGGGTACAGAGATAGCTCATGGAACTAAAGGGGAAGATGTCAGGCACCACAGAGACATGGAGCCAGGCATTGGAACACCTTTAGTGCTCAAGGCAGCCACCTTGTATACCTGGGATAAATCCCACTTGGTCATGGTGTATAATCCTTTTTATATGTTGCTGGATTTTATTTGCTAGTATTTAGTTTAGGACTTTTGCTTATATATTCATGAGAAATACTGGTCTGCTGATCTCCATTCTGCTACTGAGACTGTCCAATGAGTTTAAAAACTTCAGTTATTTTCAGTTCTTATATTTCCACTTGGTTCTTATATATATCTGTTATTTCTTTGCTAATACTTTGTGTCTTTCCATTTCTTTCAAGAGTGTTTGCGCTGAGTTATTGGAACATTTTTATACTATTTATTTATTTTTAAATTTATTTATTTATTTATTTATTATTTATTTATTTATTTATGGCTGCATTGGGTCTTCATTGCTGCGTGCGGGCTTTCTCTAGTTGTGATGAGCGGGGGCTACTCTTCGTTGCAGTGTGTGTACTTCTCATTGTGGTGGTTTCACTTGTTGCGGAACGCAGGCTCTAGGCACGTGGGCTTCAGTAGTGGCTCTCGGGCTCTAGAGTGCAGGCTCACTAGTTGTGGTGCATGGGCTTAGTTGCTCCGAGGCATGTGGGATCTTCCTGGACCAGGGCTCGAACCCGTGTCCCCAGCATTGGCAGGTGGATTCTTAACCACTGCACCATCAGGGAAGTCCTGGATTATTTATTTTTTGTATTCCGTTTTATCTCCTCTGTTGGCTTAATAGGTACTTTTGTTTTCTTTTGTTTTAGTGGTTGCTCTAGAGAGTACAGTGTGCATTTAAAAATATTTACTGAGGGAAATCCCTGGCAGTTCAGTGGTTAGGACTCAGTGCTTTCACTGCCAGGGCCCAGCTTTGATCCCTGGTCAGGGAACTAAGATCTTGCAAGCTGCATGGCATGGCCAAAATAAAAATTATTGAGGTGAAATTCACATAACGTAAAATTAACCATTTTAAAGCGAAGAGTATAGGGTCATTTAGTACATTCACAATGTTATGCAATTACCACCTCTATCTAGTTCCAAAACATTTCCATCAATCCACGTAAAACTTATTCATTAAGCAGTTTCTGTCCATTTCCCCCTTCCTCCAGGCCCTGGCAATCACTAATCTGCATTCACCTATTCGGGATATTTTATATAAATGGAAGCATACAATATGTGGTCTTTTGTATATAGCTTCTTTTACTTAGCATAATGTTTTTGAGGTTCACCTTGTATCAGTGCTTCATTTTTATGGCTGAATAATATCCCATTGTGTGTATATACCACAATTCATTTATCTGTTCATTTGTTGGTGAACATATAGGCTGTTTCTACGTTTTGGTTATTGTGAATAAGGTTGCTGTGAACATGTGTGTACATATATTTGTTTGAGTATTTTTAGTTCTTTGGGGAATATACCCAGCAGTGGAACTGCTAGAAGTGGTCACATGGTAATTCTATGTTTAACTTTTTGAGGAACTGCCAAGCTGCTTTCTACAGTGGCTGAACTTTTCATATTCCCACTAGCAGTGTATGAGGGTTTCAGTTTCTCCACATCCTCACCATAACTTTTTATTTTCTGGTCTTGTTTTGTTTTGTTTTTAATTGTAGCTTCAAAAGCTTTTGAGACTGGGTAGGACTTTGATGATAAAGATCCTTCCAGTCTATCTGGATCTCCTGGCATGCTTTTTTCCTGCGGTATCTAGATAGGTCTGGGGTTTTTTTGTTTTTGTTTTTTATTGCCATCCTAGCGGGTGTGAAGGGCATCTCGTGGTTTTGATTTTTATTTTCCTAATGACTAATGATGTTGAGTCAATGTGTTTTTTTTGTCAATTTGTGTATTTTCTTTGGAGAAATGTCTATTCAAGTCCTTTGTCCATTTTTAATTGAGTTGTAAAGTTCTTTATATTGATATATTCTGGATACTAGACCCTTATCAGATATATGATTTGCAAAACGGTATGCGTCTTTAACTTATCACAGTCTCCCTTGAAGTATTATTTTACTTCACATATGTATTGTCAGGCCACTCAAGATGGCTGTTCTCTTGCTCTCTGTACATGCCCTGCCAGACCAGTGCCTGCTTCACCTATATATTACATACATGACTGACCTTCCTAGTACTTGCCCCAGGCCCCAGCTAGTGACTGATCTTATCAAAGGGGCGGTGAGGGGCATGCCCTTCTATTGGTTCCCCTGGTAACTAATGAGTCCACCTGATGTCAATTCCCCTATAACTGGTAATCTCCCTTTTCCCCTGAGAGTGAAGACTGCCACCATGTCCTGCCCACTGACTGCCGGACACAGTGGTGTGTCGTTCCAGGACCTTGCTTCAGACGTGTAAGCTCCCCCATCCATTAACCCATTGTTGTCTCTGTTGCTGACTCTCATCTCTTTTTTTTTTTTTTTTTTTTTTTTTTTTGGCGGTATGTGGGCCTCTCACTTCTGTGGCCTCTCCTGTTGCAAAGCACAGGCTCTGGACGCGCAGGCTCAGCGGCCATGGCTCACGGGCGCCGCTCCGCAGCATGTGGGATCTTCCTGGACCGGGGCCCGAACCCGTGTCCCCTGCATCGGCAGGTGGACTCTCAACCACTGCGCCACCAGGGAAGCCCATCTCACCTCTTTCTAAAGACTTGAAGCTGGGCAAGCACAGGCCTTGCAGGCCTGTGGGGTGCAGCCCAACAACATATAATGTATTTCCATTTCCTCCTCCTATTCTTTGTGTTGTTTTCATATGTTTTATTTCCAAATATATTATGGATACCACAGTTCATTATTATTTTTACTTAAATTGTTATTGTATTTAAAAAAAATTTAAATCAATTAATTTTTGGCTGTGTTGGGTCTTCGTTTCTATGTGAGGGCTTTCTCTAGTTGTGGCGAGCAGGGGCCACTCTTCATCACCGTGTGCGGGCCTCTGACTGTCGCAGCCTCTCTTGTTGCAGAGCACAAGCTCCAGACGCGCAGGCTCAGTAGTTGTGGCTCACAGGCCTAGTTGCTCCGCGGCATGTGGGATCTTCCCAGACCAGGGCTTGAACCCATGTCCCCTGTGTTAGCAGGCAGATTTTCAACCACTGCACCACCAGGGAAGCCCTAACATTTTTTTTAAATGAGAAAGATTTAAAGATATTTACCCACATATTTATATTTCTGGAACTTTTAATATTTTTGTGTGGAGGACTTCCCTGGTGGCGCAGTGGACAAGACTCTGCTCTCCCAATGCAGGGGGCCCGGGTTTGATCCCTTGTCAGGGAACTAGATCGCACATGCATGCAGCAACTAAGAGTTCGCATGCCACAACTAAGGAGCTGGCGAGCTGCAACTAAGGAGCCTGTCTGCCGCAACTAAGAACCGGTGCAACCAAATAAATAAATAAATAAATATTAAAAAAAATTTTTGTGTGGATTGTATCTGTTATTTCCAAATATATTTGGAAAATATATGCTTCCTCCCCACTCACTGCCCTGGTTTTCTTTATGGGATACCAAATTATACATATGTTGGACCGCTTGTTTATTTCTCATGGGTCACTGAGGCATGATTCAATTTTTTCCAGTCTTTTTTCTCTTAATGCATTATTTTGCATATTGCTGTTTCTTCAGATTTACTGATTTATTCTTCTACATTGTTGTAGTTAGCTGTTAATCCCATCTCATGAAATTACTATTTCAGACATTGTATTTTCCTTTTGTGGAAGTTTTATTTCATTCCTTTTTTATATCCTATGATTCTAGAATCATAGAATAGCTGTTGTTAGACTAGCTAAAGTTAGAATAGCTATTTTAATGTTTTGGCCTGCTAATTTCTTTTTTTTTAATTAAAAAAATTTTTAATTATTTATTTATTTAATTTATTTTTGGCTGCATTGGGTCTTCGTGCTGCACGCAGGCTTTCTCTAGTTTCGGTGAGCGGGGGCTACTCGTTGCGGTGAGCAGGCTTCTCATTGTGGTGGCTTCTCTTGTTGCGGAGCGTGGGCTCTAGGCACGCGGGCTTCAGTAGTTGTGGCGCGCAGGCTCAGTAGTTGTGGCTCACGGGCTCTAGAGCGCGGGCTCAGTAGTTGTGGCACAGGCTTAGTTGCTCTGCGGCATGTGGGATCTTCTCGGACCAGGGCTTGAACCCGTGTCCCCTGCATTGGCAGGTGGATTCTTAACCACTGCGCCACCAGGGAAGCCCAGCCTGCTAATTTCATTATCTCTGTCATTTCTGGATCTGCTTCTATTGACTGATATTCCTCCTGATTATGGGACACATTTTAATGCTTCTTGTCTCATCTAGTAATTTTATTTTATTTTAATTATTATTATTTTTTGGCCACGCTGTGAGGCTTGAAGGATCTTAGTTCCCCAGCCAGGGATTGAACCCAGGCCCATGGTGGAAGCACCGAGTCCTACCCATTGGACCGCCAGGGAATTCCCTCATCTAGTAATTTTAGATTAGACATTATGAATGCTACATGATTCAATATTTGTATTTTGTTATCTCTTTAAAATAATGTGTTGAGTTTATTTTGGCCAGCAGTTAAGCTTCTTGCAGTTTGATGCTGCTGTGACTTGATTTTAAGCTTTAGTAGGATAGGTTTAGTGTAACCTTTATACTAGTGTAGTTTATCCCTACAAGTGAGGTGTGAGCTTTCTGGGGCTCCTACTCAATGTCCCACATATTCAGTTAGGCTTCTGCAATCTGGCTGGTCAGAACAGAAAAGTTCCCCAGCTCTGTGTGGGTTCTAGGAGTTGTTGAGCTTATAGCTCCTTCATGGTTTTTTGCCTGGCCTTATGGAGTTTCACCCTATGCAAACAGGACTTAGTGTTTAGGAGTAGACTTAAGGAGTCCCCTGTTCAGTTATCTAGAGCTTTTTTCTGCATAATTCTTTCGCCAATACTCTGACTCACCAATTCTAGTCTATTTGGCCTCCCCACATTCTGTTCTCTGTTTCCTCAATAAGTGGTCCTATTTTGCTCTTCTTGGGGTCCCCTTTCTTATGCCACAGACTAGAAAGTGCCTTGAGGTTTAAGACTTGGACAGTTTTAAGGATCACCCCATTTATTTCCTGTCTTTCAGGGATTACAGTCTGGTACTGCCTGTTGTCCAATGTTTTCAAATATATGTTTCACATATTTTGTGCCTTTTTTTTTTGGTCTATGATGGGAGGGTAAGTTTGATACCAGCTACTTCCTTATGGTAGTAGCTGAGGTCTAATGTTCTTTTACTTAGAGTTTCTATTTTATTTAAATTTAATGTACTGGAAGTCCTCACTTTGCATGGTTCTGATACGCACAAATTTCAATTACTACAGTTTAGTTAAATAACACCAGTCCCCCAAAACTTGGTTCAAATTTCAGTTATCAGAGTTTATTAACTGTAATTTTTGTAAAGTGCAAACTTCCTTGCTAGCTCTCCAGTCCACAGATCACTATGTGGAAAACAGATGCACATCATGATCAGTCAGTCGCTTTCAGTCTGTTGATTAGTCACATACATACTGCACAGTGTGCACTTGTGGGCATGCCTGACCTGGGTCCTCTTTAAGTTCTCTTACAAGACTATAATGAAGGTACTGGCCAGGGCTGAGGTCTCATTTGAAGGCTTGATTGGGGAAAGATCCACTTCAAGTTTACGTGGTTTTTGGCAGAATTCCTTTCCTCAAGGGTTATTGGAGACTCAGTTCCTAGCTGACTGTTGACTGGAGGCCACCCTCATTTCTTGCCATGTGAACCTCTCCAGTATGACTACTTGCTTCATCAAAGCATGCAAGCCAAGAAGGCACTAGAGTCTATTAGCAAGATGGAAGTTTCAATCTTATATAACCTAGAAGCAAGGTATTAGGCTATCCCACACTCAAGGGGACAGGATTACTTACAAGTGTTATGAATATCAGGAGGTGGGGGGCATGTTAGAGTTTGACTGCCAGTATTATAATCCATTATCATCATTATTTATTCTGATGTTCAATTTGTCACAGAATTAGCCTGTGAGAGCCTTTTGCACTGGCCCCTGTATCATCTTGCCATGTCTTCACCATTTTTGAGTACCACAAGATGATACTCTGAGCTCATCTTAAACTTTACTTGCGCAAGTCCTGGAATTAGCCATGTTCTAAGGAGCTCTGGTTCCTTTTAGTGGAGAGTGATATTTAGAATCATTAACTGTACTCTTTGCTATTAAGGTGTTACTGTTACCAGACCCTCGCAGTTGATAGAGCCAGGGGGTGTGTTTGTGTATGTATGTGTACACACACATATACATACATCACTTACCTAGAAATTGTCTGTCACTGTTATGAAGCTTTGCATTCATAACATCTTCAGTTGTAGTTCAGCAGCATAGTATTCACTCTGGCTTTCTTCCTTTCTATATTTGTAACTCTTCTCTGATGAGAATCCTTGCTTTTATCATCCTCAATATTTGATCTACCCGCCTAATTTTTTTAAAAAATAGGGCTTCCCTGGTGGCGCAGTGGTTGAGAGTCCGCCTGCCAATGCAGGGGACACGGGTTCGTGCCCCGGTCCGGGAAGATCCCACATGCCGCAGAGCGGCTGGGCCCGTGAGCCATGGCCACTGAGCCTGCACATCCAGAGCCTGTGCTCCGCAACGGGAGAGGCCACAACAGGGAGAGGCCCGCGCGTACCCCAAAAAAAATAAATAAAAATAAAAATAAATTTATTTATTTTATTTATTTATTTTTGGCTGCGTTTGGTCTTTGTTGCTGTGTGCGGGCTTTCTCTAGTTGTGGCAAGTGGGGGCTACTCTTCGTTGCGGTGTGCGGGCTTCTCATTGCAGTGACTTCTTGTTGCAGAGCATGCGCTCTAGGCATGCGGGCTTCAGTAGATGTGGCATGTGGGCTCAGTATTTGTGTCTCGTGGGCTCTAGAGCGCAGTCTCAGTAGTTGTGGTGCATGGGCTTAGTTGCTCCATGGCATGTGGGATCTTCCCAGACCAGGGCTCGAACCCGTGTCCCCTGCATCGGCAGGCGGATTCTTAATCACTGTACCACCAGGGAAGCCCCTCCCCCCCTCATTTGATGACTCTTCCTGTATAACTCATCTCCCATTGCCAACATAGCTCTCTCTCCATTTCCCACCCCATACTCTTTATGGATGCCTTCCTCACCCTTTTGGGATCTATTTGCACTGGGCTAACCCTTCCACCCTTCTCTCCCTACTGAGTCTGAAACTCTTTGCTGGGCCACTGCCCCACACCCCACTGGGTCTGAATTCAGTGCTGTGCCACTACCCCTCCACTCTATGAATGTCTTCTGCCCACTTTGGAAACCCTCACTGCCCTGCCCTTCCCCGTCACATGGACATGCTCATCATCCTGCTCATGGCCACTTCAGTCCCCCATGTAGAAGCTCTCCTCACTCCACTAGGGCTATAGAACCCCATGCCAGGCCACCCTCTTGTAAAGACTTTTTTCTGTCACCCTACTTGGGCTCTGAAACTCTATGCCAGGGCTTTTACCCCTCAGGGACACCTTTCTCACACCACTTGACTCCAAAAGCCTGTATTGGGCCATCGTCGCCACTTATACCACTCAGTTTGATACCCACTTAGCTTGTACTCACTTAATGGCTGTTGAAGTTCATTTTTCAGGTAGGAAAGGAGATGAGGGGGAAGAGGAATCTAATTTTATTTTTCATATTAAAAAAAATCTCACTAGTATTTTTACATCAAATGCTTTTAACCTAGTGCATTGTAGTTTATACGGAAGCCAGTGATTCCCACATCTGTGTAATGCTTACAGGTTTATACCCATGCTTTCATGCCATATTTTTACTCACATACTAGAGGTTTATTTTCATGTTATGTTTATGATTTCTGAGCTTATCTACTCCACCCCCACCCCAACACCCCCAAACCCACAGGTAGTTTTCAATTTACATGTGTCTGTCAGTGCTACCACCATTCTTCCAGTCATTCATTTGAAATCTTGGGTTATTTCTGACTCATCTTTCTTTGTTCCTTTCATCAGTCAGTAAGTCCTGTTGATCTTTCTCTTTATGTAAGTTTGTCTTCTCTTTGCCCATTACTTTGATGATTAACATGGCCTCTTGGGTGGGACTCCTTTTCTTTAGTTTCTGAGTCAGTCCAGTGCCCCTAAACCACCTTTGGCTCCACATTTTTTAATAAATGAACTAACTCCATGTGTGACTTTTTAAGTGCCTTTTTTTTTTTTTTTTTTGGCCATACTGTGGCAACATGCAGAACTTCCCCAAGCAGGGATTGAACCCGTGTCCCCTGCAATGGAAGCACAGAATCTTAACCACTGGACTACCAGGGAAGTCTTTAAGTGCCTTTATTTATTTATTTTTATTTTTATTTTTTTTGCTTTGCGTGGGCCTCTCACTGTTGTGGTCTCTTCCGTTGTGGAGCACAGGCTCCGGACGCGCAGGCTCAGTGGCCGTGGCTCACGGGCCTAGCCACTCCGTGGCATGTGGGATCTTCCTGGACCGGGGCACGAACCTGTGTCCCCCTTCTCTTTATGTAAGTTTGTCTTCTCTTTGCCCATTACTTTGATGATTAACATGGCCTCTTGGGTGGGACTCCTTTTCTTTAGTTTCTGAGTCAGTCCAGTGCCCCTAAACCACCTTTGGCTCCACATTTTTTAATAAATGAACTAACTCCATGTGTGACTTTTTAAGTGCCTTTTTTTTTTTTTTTTTTGGCCATACTGTGGCAACATGCAGAACTTCCCCAAGCAGGGATTGAACCCGTGTCCCCTGCAATGGAAGCACAGAATCTTAACCACTGGACTACCAGGGAAGTCTTTAAGTGCCTTTATTTATTTATTTTTATTTTTATTTTTTTTGCTTTGCGTGGGCCTCTCACTGTTGTGGTCTCTTCCGTTGTGGAGCACAGGCTCCGGACGCGCAGGCTCAGTGGCCGTGGCTCACGGGCCTAGCCACTCCGTGGCATGTGGGATCTTCCTGGACCGGGGCACGAACCTGTGTCCCCCGCATCGGCAGGCGGACTCTCAACCACTGCGCCACCAGGGAAGACCCCCTTAAGTGCCATTTTTACGTGGCATTATTCTAGGTAGTCAGAGTATCTAGTTTGAATCCCATATTTACCACTTGCGTGGTACCCATTCACTTTTGGTAATTTATTTAACCTCTCTGGATCTTTTTTACTTACTAGATTGTTTTACAGGTGAGTAAGATAATGAATCGCGCAAGAGATTTATCCAAAACACATACCTTTCAGCCTGGTAAGATCAGTCTCAGTAAAGTAAACAGTGTTATTTTATCAGTATTCTCACTGTTCTATAAGCAAAAACTGTTTCCTTACTGCTCTTTGATATGTAGCTTTCAATGATCACTTGCCATTAAAAGCACATTTATTGAGCATCTACTATGACCACATGCTGGAGATTAAAAAAAAAAAAGACATGACTCATATCTGAGAAATACGTTATGATAGAGGAGGCAAACATATAATTAATTTACATACAGTAGCAAGTGCTACAATAAAATTAAAGACTGTGTCTGAACTTTTTAAAAATTAGAAATTTTAACTAAACTTATATAGCAGCTATTGTCTAACACAGTTTAGTATGTTATTGTATTTTTCCTTGTAGTTACTATTTGTATTAATTTATCTCCCTCAAATAGAGTGTAAACTACTTGAGAATAGGTCTTTATAGTGGTGAGTGTGGATTCTGGGAGACAAACACATTGTGGCCTTATTTCTGCCACTGACATTTAGTCACTGTAATTTCTCTGAACTTGAGTTTACTCTCCTGTTAAAGTGAAAATACTAATAATTCTTTGACAGGATTGTAATGATTAAGTGAAATAATGTTTTTAAGGATCTAGCACAATGACTGGCAAACAATTTATGCCTGATAAATTTTGTTTCTCCTCTCCTTGTACTCCACTTGTGTCTGTTCTGCTAATGAACACTAAGTATTTGATTAATGGATGAATTTATTGATTCAATGATCTGCAGTTCATAATGGCTTCCCAGAACATTTTGAAATGCAAGTGGCATTTCATGGAAGCCTGTTCTTGGTAATGATGGCACTTTATATTTTTTTCTTTTGTACTTGAAGTTTTTTGTTTTTTTTTTTGTTTTTTTTTTTTTGCGGTACACTGGCCTCTCACTGTTGTGGCCTCTCCCGTTGCGGACCACAGGCTCCAGACGTGCAGGCTCAGCGGCCATGGCTCATGGGCCTAGCCGCTCCGCGGCATGTGGGATCTTCCCAGACCAAGGCATGAACCCGCGTCCCCTGCATCAGCAGGCAGACTCTCAACCACTGCGCCACCAGGGAAACCCTTGAAGTTTGTTGTTTTTAAAAATATTTATTTTCCTGCACTGGGTCTTAGTTGCGGCATGCAGGATCTTCAGTTGTGGCATGCGGGATCTTTAGTTGCAGCATGCAGTTCTCTTAGTTGCGGCATATGGAATCTAGTTCCCTGACCAGGGATTGAACCCAGGCCCCCTGCATTGGAAGTGTGGACTCTTAGCCAGTGGAGCACCAGGGAAGTCCCTGTACTTGAAATTTTTAGATCCCTTATTTTAATTTTACCAAAACCTTGTGCAGTAAGGGTAGGCAGATATGATTATCCTGTGTGACAGTGGGAGTTTCATTTTTGAAGTGAGTGAACTAAATTGGGATTCTTTTTTTTTAAATTTATTTATTAGGGGGCTTCCCTGGTGGCGCAGTGGTTGCGCGTCCGCCTGCCAATGCAGGGGAACCGGGTTCGCGCCCCGGTCTGGGAGGATCCCACATGCCGCGG
>NC_041233.1:57370125-57370346 GCF_002837175.3 Physeter macrocephalus
GTTGCCCCCCACGGGGAGAGGCCACAACAGAGGGAGGCCCGCATACCATAAAAAAAAAAAAAAAAAAAAAAAAAAAAAAAAAAAAATTTATTTATTGGCTGCATCAGGTCTTAGTTGCGGCATGGGGGATCTTTCTTTGCGGCGCGCAGACTTCTCTGTAGTTGTGGTGCATGGACTCAGTTGCCCCGCAGCATGTGGGATCTTAGTTCCCTGACCAGGGA
>NC_041233.1:57370606-57375238 GCF_002837175.3 Physeter macrocephalus
CCGGGGCGTGAACCCGGTTCCCCTGCATCGGCAGGCGGACGCGCAACCGCTGCGCCACCAGGGAAGCCCTGAAAGACAGATTCTTAACCACTGGACCACCAGGGAAGTCCCTAAATTGGAATTCTTAAGAGCCAGTCATTAAATTTGTATAGGTAGAGTGTGAATGTATTACATGGCCTATGGAATACTATAGTTCTCTTGGCCTGAATTTTTTAGTTGATATAGTAGTGAAAAGGGAATTCTTTTATTCCATGGCTTAAGGATACATAAACTCTCAATGCAGCAATCTTTTTATTGTTCATTATTATAGCTTCTGTTACTCTTAGAAGTTGACCAACAGGGACCTGAGTTTAGGAGATTTTGTCTTTCAGCTTTCATATAGTAAATGCTAAGGCCAGCTCTTTGCCTGCAGGGCCTTCTATCAGTGAAGAGGAACTGTGGCTTTTTCCAGGCAGCCAAATAGGGGGAGGAGTCAAGATTTTCAGTGTTCTTTGTGAAAATGAATTTGTGCTGTTGAACTTCATGGGCATTAGATACTATATTCTCCTTAAAGGACTGCAGGCCCCTTGTTGCAACATTTCAGTCTCTTTTTCTGATTCTTTCAAGTAGTAGAAAACATGTTTCAGGCATTTAAAAACATGCTGTGTATGCTTTTTAAAAGCTGGTAAACTCATTCAATTGATTAACAGACTTAAGTTGTAATAAATTATTGGCCCACCGTTTTTTGGAGTACTTTGCAGCATACTATCCTTATATCAGTTATAGATAGTGTGAACAATGAATACCATATTTTGTTTCCTTAATATTTCTCCAACTGAAGTGTTTTAAGAAGAAAAAAAGTCCCACGATGATAGTAAATATTTCAAAACTTATAAAGTTTAGTATCATGTGCACTGACTGTTATATTTCAAAATATTTTTCTGTTTTTATATGTGCTGTGATCAGGTATTTAGTTTTTTAGTATTATTAGACTGTAATAGCACCCAAGTTGATGGACAGAGCTTCAGCCTGGGATACATTGAGGGAAACCTAAAGATTGTAAAAATTCTTCTAAAAGATACAGTGTTTTATAAAGCTGCAGGAAGAGTACCACTAATATTGTTTAATTAGTACTACTAGAACTCATAATTTCTACCTTGTTTTTTGTTTGTTTGCTACTGAATACACTATATGTATATTCACACTTACACATTTGTTTTTGTTTCTTTAGAAGGTTTTAGGACCAGCAGTTTTTTGGGGTTCTCTTTTTTTCCTCTTTTTCTGTCCCTGTCTCTGCTTCTTTCTTTGTTGTTGTTTTCCCTACTGTTTGGATTGCTTCCTGCCTCCTCCCTCCAATATTCCCACCCCCCCTTAATCCATCTGGAAAGATGAAGAGGCAGCTGCTATGGTAACTATGCATTTTGGATAATAGCAGACTAACAAGATACATAAAACGTATGCAAACTGTGCAGTTAGTTGCAGTCAAAGCTGTAGGGGTATAATACTTTTTCTTTTCCTTCTCCCCACCTTCTAAAAAAAAAATTTAACTTTCCTGTTATATTTTGTCTTCTAAGTTACCGTTTCTAATATTGAAATGCTACGATGAATAATTCCTTTTTTCTGCTTAGTCTGCACAATATTTCACTCTGTGGTGAGTTTATGGGAGATGAGTTGAGGTGTGTAGAGGAAAAGAATTGATTAATTGGGTTAAGAAGTAGATTTCCTTTAGATTCATACATAGAAGACGAACAGGGATAAAAATTTTTATTAAATATTTGGCTTCTTGACCTATAACTTTTTTTTTCTTGCTTTTTGGCCACTAGTGTCCCTTTTGAGTTTCCCTCTGGTGTTAGAACTAGTTAGTAGTATGTTTCTTGAAGATGTGTCTATCATAAAGGCAAGCTGCAACTGGAATATTGTATTTAGCCAAGCCTTGAAAATTCCTGTAATCTGTGCCATCCTGTCTCATACTGTCCCATCTCATAGTTGTCCTCTCTCTGCAGTGCTCTATGCCCAGGTCTCTGTGGCTGGGCTGCTCCAGCCTGGCGGACAGCATGCCTTCGCTGCGATGCCTGTATAACCCAGGGACTGGCGCACTCACAGCTTTCCAGGTACTTTCTCTGTCTCTGTGGGTTATTTGTGGGCATTAGTATGTGTGTCTAATTAACTGGTGTGTCTCTCCTTCTTTCCCATCCTTTACTTACGTTCACTTTTCTCCTTCATGTTGCCTATATTTCACATCACTCAGTTCTCTGATTTATAATGTAGATCCAGATCCATCCACTCTTGAGACATTTTTATTATCATGATTGGTTTGCCAAAATTGACATAGCACAACTTGACTTGTTGGTTTTCATACCTAGTAGAAGTATGATAGTGAATTTTAAAGTAATCTCAATAAATAGCATTCAATATGTAATGTTTGCTCTGGACCTACATAAAGCCAATTAATATAATCAATCAATTAGTTACAACCAGCTGCCCGGGCACCTTCTTGTGTTTTTCTTGTGATTACTAAAAATATAAAGTGCTCAATTCAGAGTGTCTCCTGGCTACTATACTATTATATATGTGTGTGTTTGTATATGTTCTTTTGGTTTTTTAAAAATAAATAAATTTATTTATTTATTATGTCTGCGGTGGGTCTTCATTGCTGCACACAGGCCTTTTCTAGTTGTGAGCGGGGGCTACTCTTCATTGTGGTGTGCAGGCTTCTCATTGCAGTGGCTTCTCTTATTGCCGAGCACGGGCTCTAGGCGCGCGGGCTTCAGTAGTTGTGGCACGCGGGCTCTAGAGCGCAGGCTCAGTAGTTTTGGCGCACGGGCTTAGTTGCTCCATGGCATGTGGGATCTTCCCAGACCAGGTCTTGAACCCGTGTCCCCTGCGTTGGCAGGTAGATTCTTAACCACTGCACCACAAGGGAAGTCCCCAGTTACTTGTCTTTAATGAAAATACTTTAAGTATTTTAGTGATGATGATGCTGGATATTTGTCCTTTGCAAAACTTACTTTGCTTGTCTTACGAGATACAATATGGTGAAGGGCATAGGCTTTAAAATTAGTTAAATCAGGGTTTATATACTGTCTGTCACTAGTGGTATGATCTTGAGCAAGTCATTTTCACTCTAAATTCATCTGTAAGTGGAGACTATAGTAAGGGCATGCAGTAAATAGTTGCTGTTATTATCATCCTTATCTTCATTGTCATTAACATTATTGCTGTTAATGTTAGAGAATATTGATATCCTGAGAGTATCAATTTATTTCAAACATCGTATTTTTGTTTGTTTGTTTGTTTTTTACTATAGATCATATTGATGAAGTTTCGGCTCTCAAGGAACTCAGTCTAGCTTTTTGGTTTTTTAAAATCTTATTGGGGTTGCAGTGAGTTTCACCAGACTGCAGTCTGAGAGAACAGTCCCTATAAGACTGCCCTCCTTCAGATACCAGTTGTAAGGAGGGCCCCCCCATCCCCACCCCTCAGGTTTGGTAACTCACTAGAAAGGACTCACAGAACTCACTGAAAGCTGTTATATTCATGGTTTATTACAGGGGGAGGATACAGGTTAAAATTAGCAAAAAAAGAGACATACAGGATAGAATCTGTAGGGAACCAAATGTAGAAATTCCTGTCATCCTCTCCCCATGGAATCATGGATGGCATTACTGCCTCTGGGCCACTGTATGTGACAGTAGACACAGGATATTGCCAATCAGGGAAACTCACCCAAGCTTTTTGTGTACAGAGTTTTTATTGCGGCTCAATTACTGGCTGCTCACATGGCTGAGTTTTAGTCTCTAGCCCCTCCTGTAGGTTACACTAATGCTTTTAGTCTCTGTTCCTTCTTAGGATTGGAAGTGAGTGTGGCTCAAAGCCCCCATGATGAATCACATTTGTCCTGTGGCCAAAGCCCCCAGTCAAAGTTCTGTTAGGTAAGAAGTTCCAGGGGGATACCACCTGCCAGTAACCAAGGGGAAAGACCAGGCCTCTCTTTGGGTAAGATTAATTCTTCAGTATACAGGGGTCATGTACTCCTTTGAGAATCTGATGAGAACTGTTGAACTTAGAAAAATACTCATGACACATAGGCAAAGTTTTATTTATAAGTTTTATATATTATGATTATTAATATTTATATTATCTTAAGCTATTAAATTACTATTATTATTTATTTTTTTTAACATCTTTATTGGAGTATAATTGCTTTACATTGTTGTGTTAGTTTCTGCTGTATAGCAAAGTGAATCGCTCGTCATATACTTATATCCCCATATCCCCTCCCTCTTGCATCTCCCTCCCACCCTCCCTATCCCACCCCTCTAGGTGGTCACAGAGCACCGAGCTGATCTCCCTGTGCTATGAGGCTGCTTCCCACTAGCTATCTCTTTTACATTTGGTAGTGTATATATGTCAATGCCACTCTCTCACCTCATCCCAGCTTACCCTTCCCCCTCCCCGCGTCCTCAAGTCCATTCTTTACGTCTGCATCTTTATTCCTGTCCTGCTTCTAGGTTCTTCAGAACCTTTTTTTTTTAGATTCCATATATATGTGTTAGCATATGGTATTTTTCTCTTTCTGACTTATTTCACTCTGTATGACAGACTCTAGGTCCATCCACCTCACTACAAATAACTCAGTTTCGTTTCTTTTTA
>NC_041233.1:57375603-57463671 GCF_002837175.3 Physeter macrocephalus
TTTTTTGATATTGAGCTGCATGAGCTGCTTGTAAATTTTGGAGATTAATCCTTTGTCAGTTGCTTCATTTGCAAATATTTTCTCCCATTCTAAGGGTTGTCTTTTCATCTTGTTTATGGTTTCCTTTGCTGTGCAAAAGCTTTTAAATTTCATTTGGTCCCATTTGTTTATTTTTGTTTTTATTCCCATTTCTCTAGGAGGTGGGTTCAAAAGGATCTTGCTGTGATTTATGTCATAGAGCGTTCTGCCTTTGTTTTCCTCTAAGAGGTTTATGGTGTCTGGCCTTACGTTAAATTACTATTTAAATAACATAATCCCCAAACCCCCCAAACTAATAAGTTCTATTAAGGAAATGTTACAGGAAGGGGGACCCCTTCTTGGTCCTGAGAGTGGGCTCTTGTCTAACACTTGGAAATGAATTGTCTGAGGAGACACACATGCTGACAAAGCAAGAGACTTTTTGGGAAGGGGTGCCCGGGCAGAGAGCAGCAGGGTAAGGGAACCCAGGAGAACTGCTCTGCCACATGGCTTGCAGTCTCAGGTTTTATGGTAATCGGGTTAGTTTCCGGGTTGTCTCTGGCCAATCATTCTGACTCAGGGTGCTTTCTGGTGGCGCGTGCATCACACAGCCAAGATGGAGTCCAGTAGGAAGGATTCTGGGAGGTTCGTAGGACATATGGACTGGCATCTCCTCTCTCCTTTTGACCTTTTCCGAATTCTCACGGTTGGTGATAGCTTGTCAGTTTCCACGTTCCTTACCAGGGTCTACTGTTGTAAGGTATCTCATGCAAGTGGTTACTATCTGGCCTGGCCCGGGCAGGTGGTTTTGGTCAGTGGTTACCCTAACAGAAATGTGCAGGGAGCCATAAGAATATATAAAAGAGGAACCTGATTTAACCTGAGGGTGGGGGTAAGGAAGATCAGGTAATCAAGGTTTGAGTTAAGAACTGAATGGTGAGTAGGGATTAGGCAAAAAGGGAGGTGGGGGAGAACATTTTGGGCCAGTTCAAAGGCCCTGAGGACAGGTGGGGTTTTGTGCATTTAAGGACTCTGCTGGGAAAAAAAAAAAGGAAACCTATCATTTCAGAGAATGAGGAGAATAGGGGAGAATAGAGTTAGGAAAGACTGGGGAAGCTTGATCATGGCAGGATTTGTGGGCCATTGAATGTTTCATCTTGATGCTAAGAGTACGAAGCTGTTGAAAGTATTTTTTTTTAATAAATTTATTTATTTATTTATTTATGGCTGCATTGGGTCTTCATTGCTGTACGCGGACTTTCTCTAGGTGCGGCAGGCAGGGGCTGTTCTTCCTTGCGGTGCGCGGGCTTCTCATTGTGGTGGCTTCTCTTGTTACGGAGCCTGGGCTCTAGGCACACGGGCTTCAGTAGTTGTGGCTCGTGGGCTCTAGAGTGCAGGCTCAGTAGTTGTGGCGCACAGACTTAGTTGCTCTGTGGCATGTGGGATCTTCCCGGACCAGGGCTCGAACCCGTGTCCCCTGCATTGGCTGGTGGATTTTAACCACTGTGCCACCAGAGAATTCCCTGTTGAAAGTATTTAAACACAAGTTTGACCTGATCAGATTTGCGTTTAGATGTATTACTGTAGCTATCATAAAGATAATTTCAGTAATTGAGGGAAGAGATGTGGGCAGTTTGGTTTTGATGTCAGGACTCCTTTGCACTCTTAAAAATTATTGAGGACTCCAAAGTGGTTTTGTTTATATGGGGTATATCTATTGATATTTATTATATTTGAAATTAGAACTGGGAAGAAATTTAAATATTAATTTATTCATTAAAAATAACTGACTAAAATAGCTACAATAAATCCATTATATGTTAATGCATATGAATATTTTTATTTAAAAAAATCTATTTTCTAAAACAAAAATTTAAGACTAGCATTGTATTACATTTTTACAATCTCTTTAATGTCTGGATTAATAAGACAGCTGGATTCTCATGTCTGCTTCTGCATTCAGTAAGTTGTGATGTGGTGTTTTGCTTGTAATACATGTAGAATTCCAGCCTCACACAGATAATATAGTTTGAAAACATACAAGTGTTTTAATATCCTTTTCAGGTAGTTGTGATTTCTTAAAGATTAGTTGTAGTATAGAATCTGAAAGCATATCAATGAACTTCTTGTGCTCTATTATATTAAAAGCATTGGTCTCAGTGTTTTTAACAAATCATGCTGGAACAATTGGACATCTATATGCAAAATAATGAACCTTGATATATTGCACCATATTCAAAAATTAACTCAAACTGGATTGTAGACTTAAATATGAGCTAAAATTATAAAACTACTAGAAGAAAATGAGCGAGAAAAAAATTCGTTGTGACTTCACATTAGAAAATATTTTTTCGAGAAGACAAAAAACATGAACCATAAAAAAAATAAGTTGGACTTAATCACAGTTTAAAACGTCTGATTTTTTAAAAGATACTGTTTAGAAAATGAACAAGTAAGGCACTGACTGGAAGAAAATATTTGTAAAATACATATTTGATGAAAGACTTGAATTCAGAACTCTTACAAAACAATAAATAATAAGATAAACTACCCAATAAAAAAGGACGATTAATGAGCAAAAAATTTGAATGGAAATAATACCAAAAAAAGATACACAATCAGCAAATAAGCACATGAAAAGATCCTCTATATATTTAGACATCAGGGAAATGCAAATTAAAACAATAGCAAGACACTACATTGCCATCCACATGCTTCTTCCCACCCTGGAATGTGGGTCTGGGAATTCAATAGATCCTACTAGTTATTGTATCCTAGCTTAATATGAGAAATGTTAGGCTAGAAAATTCCTTGAAAGCAGAAGCAATCTCTTACACTACTAATCCATTGACCTCCTTTTTAGTAGTTGGGACTCAATTAAAACTGATGATTTGAACTATGTTAGATAAGTGGTAAAGATAATCATGTGCAACTAAAAATTGTACAAGTCAAAATCATCTGACTTGGACACTGAGATATGAAGAACAATTCAAAATTTCTTTCAGGCTAAAACAATTTTGAACCTAAAGCCAGTAGGAAAGATTTGTGAACAAAATTACCATCACTGTCAGGGCTTTCTCTATTTAGTCTTAGTCAAAATAATCAACAAATATCTATTTTTTAAAATATTGAGTCCCCTTATAAATTACTGTACTTCTGGAGTATATTTGGAGACAAATTGATTTAGAGATTTTTTTAAAAATTAATTTATTTTATTTTTGTCTGCATTGGGTCTTCGTTGCTGTGCACAGGCTTTCTCTAGCTGCGGTGAGCAGGGGCCACTGCTCGTTGCGGTGCGCGGGCTTCTCATCGCGGTGGCTTCTCCTGTTGTGGAGCACAGGCTCTAGGTGCACAGGCTTCAGTAGTTGTGGCTCGCGGGTTCCAGAGTGCAGGCTCAGTAGTTGTGGTGCACAAGCTTAGCTGCTCCATGGCATGTGGGATCCTCCTGGACCAGTGCTCAAACCTGTGTCCCCTGCATTGGCAGGAGGATTCTTAACCACTGCGCCACCAGGGAAGCCCTGATTTAGAGATTTTTGCCGAAAAATTCAGAATAAATTGGTGTGTGGGCCTTGAATTGTATTGCAGGGGTGAAATTGTGTGACATAGGCAGAAAAGAGATGCTTAAAACACATCTTAGAAAAGAAGTCCAGAGGCCAGTATATGGTGTAGTGGTTAAGAGCCCTTGTCAAACCCAAGTTCTTGTATCTTATGCACAGTAAGGCCAAACAAACTGAACTGTCAGAATCTGGAGCAGAAAAAGGTTTATTACAAGGGCCAAGCAAGGAGAATGGGCAGCTCTTGCTCAAAATTTGGTGGGGAGGAGCGCAGGGTGTGTGACCTTCCTCAGATTGGTTGGTAGTGTGATAACAGTGTGGTGTTTCAGGAATCTCAATCATTAGCCTTCTGGTTCCAACCAGTCTTGGGTCCATGTGGTAGTGCTTAGCTTGAAGTTACCATCTTCCACCTGCGTGGGGGGACCTTAGTTCCTGTAGATAAAACTCAGAGATGTGTATCAGATTGTTATGTATATCCCTTGAGGAGGAACAAGGACTCTGCCCCATTGCTGCACTATCGTTTCTTGACTCCTTTCCTTTATTTCTTCATTTCCTCACTTAATTAGTAACTGTTTGAATCTTCCCATTGGAACTCAGGGGAGGTTTAGGAGGCTGAAGCCCTTTTTTCCTGCAAACAAGAAAATGGCTTTTGTACCAGGGAAGGGCCCTGTAGGGTTCTGTTCGGTTTCACCCTGGCACCAGACTGCTTGAGATTTGAGCCTGGCTCTGTCTACGTGTAACGCTGGGTACGTACTTGACTTCTCTATACCTCAGTTTCCTTATCAGTTAAGTAGGGATGATAATTGTATCTATCTCATAGGGTTGTTGTTAGGGTACGAGTTGACTTTTATTAAGTCCTTATGAAACCATGCAATTCAGATAGAGACTTAAGCCCACTGTCTTTTAATTGAGATTACACACCTGGTCTCAGGACTTAATGAAGCTCAGGTTCTTTATGTCTCATCACAGAAAGAATTCAGTGAGAGACAAAGTGATAGGTAAGAAGTGGATTTATTTATAGAGAAGACACACTCCACAGACAGAGTGTGGGCCATCTCAGAAGGTGAGAGGCCCTGAAATATGGCTTGATTAGTTTTTATGGGCTGGTTAACTTCATAGGCTAATGTGTGGGAGGATTATTCCAACTATTTCAGGGGAAGGGGCAGGGTTTTCCAGGAGTTGGGCTACCGCCCACTTTTTGGTCTTTTATGGTTAGCTTCAGAACTGTCATGGCACTGGTGGGTGTGTCATTTAGCATGCTGATGTATTACAATGAGTGTATAATGAAGCTCAAGGTCTACTGGTAGTTGACTCTTCCACCATCTTAGATCTAGTTAGTTCTAACCATTTTTTGTCATATCCTATGGCTATGTCATTCTTTTAAGGGTTGTGCCCTGCCCCCTTCCTTCCTGTTTCACTTAGAACAGGGTCCGGAAGAGAAATGGGTTCTATATTATCAGAAAACTGCACAGAGGACTAGGTTTGGAAGCTTTCAGCAAATAAATGTTTCACCTTGGTATAAAACAGTACACTGTTGAATTAAATCTTTTTTTTCTTTCATACCTTACAGCCCAGTTCTGTATCATAGCAAAGCCTACACTTGGTCCAGGTATTGAGAAAATTTTGCTTTCCCCAACATTGCTATAAGTATGAATGTTTATTTTTCTTTTCTTATCTTCAGAGAAATCATTAAGTTCTCTGTAGCAAAAATGGAAGAAAAGGGCTTATATGCTTATATGCTTATATAAGAAAAGCTTATATGCTTTTTTCTATTAATCCAACAGTTTGTTCTATGTCAGGTTCATTGTGCACAGGTGCTCGATATTGCTGATTGACTAATTGGCAGATATAGACTTAAGTCTAGTCTTTCCTGTTTCCACTACTAGAATTAAAACAATCTTAGTACATTTGCATCTTTCTTGCTTGGGTTTTGCCTTACTTGCTTATTTAGATTTTTGTTTATGTAAAAATTACATACAGTAAAATATACACATCTTGTGTACCCTTAGATGAATTTGACAAATGTATACATTTGTGTAACCTCACTCTCAAGATATAGAGCATTTCCATAATCTGAGAAAGTTCCTTTGTACCCCCTTCCAGTTAGTACCCAGATCTCATGCAATTACTGTTCTGATTTGTCACTGAAGATTAGATTTGCCTGTGCCTGGACCTTATATAAATGCAGTCACAGAGTATACATTCTTTCATATCTGTTCTTTTTTTTTTTTTTTTCTGGCCATGCCACACGGCATGCAGGATCTTAGTTCCCTGACCAGGGATCAAACCCCTGCCCACTGCAGTGGAAGCATGGAGTCCTAACCACTGGATTGCCAGGGAATTCCCTGTGTCCTCTTGATCAGCGTAATGTTTTTGAGATTTATCCATTTTGTTAGGTTTATCTGTAACTTATTCTTTTTTATTGCTAAATAAATTCCATTGAATTAATATACTACAATTTGTTTTTCCATTCATCTATTGGTAGACATTTGGATTGTTCCTATTTTTGTCTACTGTGAATAAAGCTCCAGTATACAGTTTGTATGTCTTTTTGTGGACATGGATTTTTATTTCTCTTGGCTTAATGCCTAAGAGTAGAATTTCTGGGTCATAGAGAAAGTGTATCTTTAACTTTAAAAGATATAGTTCAAGCAATTCTTCAAAGTGGTTGTCCCAGTAGGAATACTCATTTCTACTAATATTGCTGAACATGTTTAAGGAAGTGACTTAGTAATAGTTTCATAGTATTTTTTCTTTGAAATTATCACAAATATTTAGTGAATTTGAAACACCTTCGAAGTAAAAATTCTGTGACAATAGAAAAGTAAGAGCCATAGAGTTGTTGCTGAATACGTTGTATTATCCTCAGTAACTCAGATGGAAATGGCAACATTGGGATGGTTTGATTATTGACATTACAAACCATACATTTTAAACTAGTGACAGAGGGACTTCCCTGGTGGTCCAGTGGTTAAGCCTTCTAGCTCCCAGTGCAAGGGACATGGGTTCGATCCCTGGTCAGGGAGCTAGATCCCACATGCTGCAACTAAGAGTTCACATGCCGCAACTAAAAGATCCTGCATGCCGCAACTAAAGATCCTGCGTGCTGCAACTAAGACCCAGTGCAGCTAAATGAATAAATATTTTTTTAAAAAAAACAACTAGTGGTAAAGAAGATGTTGTAAATATTATTTAAATAGATTCTTTGAGGACCTGTTTAGTTTGAATGTATTTTCATTTCCATCATTCCATTGTTTTGTCCTGGAAAGTCAATAGGTGATTAAGAGGATTTCTGTTGATTAACAGTGGGTGTGTTTTGTGGAATCATTTGTTTATCCTCAGCAAGTGGCAGTCGTAATCTGTACTATTAAATGAGACTGAGCAATAGAAAGTGCTTAAAAATAGCTGAGTAATTCAGATCCTTTATTTTCTTTAGACATTAAAGAAGAAGAGAAATTCTAACAATAAGAATATAGGTTGGGACTTCCCTGGTGGTGCAGTGGTTAAGACTCTGCGCTCCCAATGCAGGGGGCCCGGTTTCGATCCCTGGTCAGGGAACTAGATCCCAGAAGCATGCCACAGCTAAGAGTTCGCATACCACAACTAAGGAGCCAGCAAGCCACAACTTAGGAGCCTGTGAGCTGCAACTAAGGAACCCATGAGCCACGACTAAGGAGCCTGTGAGGCGCAACTAAGGAGCCTGCTGGCCACAACTAAGGAGCACACATGCCGCAACTAAGGAGCCTGTGAGCTGCAACTAAGACCCGGCACAACCAAATAAATAAATAAAGAAATAAATAAATATATTTTAAAAATGTACTAGTCAATGCCTTAAAAAAAAAGAATATAGGTGGATTTATATGGCCTTAGAATATTTTAGGTGTCAAGTATAGCTAGTAACTTTAAGGAATTTTTGAGCTTGAATCATATAGTATTTTAATATTAGCTAGGATCCCTTGTCAAAGGTTGAAATTGTTGAGGATTGACTTCAGGAGAGATTATGTAATATATTTTACTGTTTAAGAATACTTAGGTTTCGGGGAACTATATTCAGTATGTGATAAACCATAATGGAAAAGAATATGAAAAAGCAGACATATATGTATAACTGAGTCACTTTGCTGTACAGCAGAAATTAACACAACATTGTAAATCAACTATACTTCAATAAAATTAAAAAAAATACTTAGAAGTCTACTAAATCTTATCATCTACTACATGAAATGTTAATGTGGAGCAATACTAGGAAAATTAAGCATTATTCAGAATATATGTATATATACACGTATGGAAGCCTTATTTTACATTTGAGGTTTTAGGGGAATATGGATTATCACACTGAATGTAGATGAACGTGTAAAACTTATTACAAAACAATACCATAAGGAAAATTACCCCATGACAAAAATGCTTACTTACCAAAGTCCTAATTGATTGCCCTCCCGCTGTATATAAATCATCTCAGTACTGCATAATTTCTATTTAATAAAAAATTCAGTTCCTTTTGAACACTCTGAAAGACATTCTGTGAAGCCACCATCACCCTTTTACCAAAACCAGACGAAGACACTACCTAAAAAGAAAATTACAGGCCAGTATCTTTGATGAATGTAGACACAAAAATTCTCAGCAAAATATTAGCAAACTGAAACCAGCAACACATAAAACCATGACCAAGTTGTATTCATCCCAGGGTCACAAGGATTGTTCAACAGTGTCATACTAATCAATCAGTGTCATACACCACATCAACAAACGAAAGGACAGGGAATTCCCTGGTGGTCCAGTGGTTAAGACTCCGTGCTCCCAATGCAGGGGGCCCGGGTCTGATCCCTGGTCAGGGAACTAGGTCCCACATGCTGCAACTAAGACCTGGCGCAGCCAAATAAATAAATAAATATTTTTTTTAAAAAAAAGAAAGGACAAAAACCACATGATCATCTCAATAGACACAGAAAAAGCATTTGATAAAATGCAACATACATTCATGATAAAAACCCTTATGAAAATGGGTGTAGAGGGAACATATCTCGACATAATAAAAGCTATTTATGACAAACCCACAGCCAATATAATACTCAATGGTGAGAAGCTGAAAGCCTTCCCACTAAAATCTGGAACAAGACAAGGATGCCCATTCTCACCACTTCTCTTCAACACAGTATTGGAAGTCTTAGCCACAGCCATCAGACAAGAAAAAAAAAAAAAGTATTCAAATAGGTAAGGAAGAGGTAAAATTGTCATTGTATGCAGATGACATGATACTATATATAGAAAACCCTAAAGACTCCACACAAAAACTACTACAACTGATAAACAAATTCAGCAAGGTAGCAGGATACAAGATTAACACACAGAAATTGGTTGCATTTCTTTACACTATAATATCAGAAAAGAAATGTAAGCAAACAATCCCTTTTGAAATTACATCAGAAAACAAAACAAACAAAAAAACCTTAGGAATAAACCTCACCAAGGAGATGAAAAACTTATATGCTGAGAACTACAAAACATTGATAAAGGATATTAAAGATGATTCAAAGAAATGGAAAGATATCCCATACTCTTGGATTAGAAGAATTAATATTTTAAAAATGGCAACACTGCCCAAAGCAATCTACAAATTTAATGTGATCCCTATCAAATTACCCATGATATTTTTCACAGAACTAGAACAAATAATCCTAAAATTTATATGGAACTATAAAAGACCCAGAATTGCCAAAGCAATCCTGAGGAAAAAGAACAAAGTAGGAGGCATAACCCTCCCAGACTTCAGACAATACTACAAAGCTACAGTAATCAAAACAGTGTGGTATTGGCATAAAAACAGGCATATGGATTAATGGAACAGAATAGAGAGCCCAGAAAAAACCCCATACACCTATGGTCAATTAATCTTCAGCAAAGGAGGCAAGAATATAAAATGGGAAAAAGACAGTCTCTTCAGCAAGTGGTGCTGCATGTAAATCAAAGAAGTTAGAACATACCCTCACAACATGCGCAAAAATAAACTCAAAATAGCTTAAAGACTTAAACATGGGACTTTCCACGTGGTCCAGTGGTTAAGAATCTGCCTTCCAAAGCAGGGGACACGGGTTCGATCCCTGGTCAGGGAATTAAGATCCCTGGTCAGGGAATTAAGATCCCACATGCCTCGGGGCAACTAAGCCTGCACACCACAACTAGAGAACCCATGTGCCGCAACTACAGAGCCCATGCGCTCTGGATCCCACGTGCTGTAACTACTGAGCCTGCACACTCTGGAGCCCACACACCACAACTAGAGAGTCTGCGCACTGCAACTACTAATCCCACGCACTCTGGAGCCCACACGCCACAACTAGAGAGAAGCCCGTGTGCTACACCGAAAGATCCCGTGTGCTGCAACTAAGACCTGGCGCAGCCAAAAAATAAATAAATGTCTTAAGCGTAAGATATGACACCATACGACTCCTAGAAGTGATCATAGGCAAAACATTCTTTGACATAAATCTCATCTACCAATGTTTTCTTAGGTCAGTCTTCCAATGCAATAGAAATAAAAACAAAAATAAACAAATGGGACCTAATCAAACTTACAAGTTTTTGCACAGCGAAGGAAACTGTAAACAAAATGAAAAGACAACCTGTGGAATGGGAGAAAATATTTGCAAACGATGCAACTGACAAGGGCTTAATTTCCAAAATATACAAACATCTCATGCAACTCAACAACAAAAAAACAAACAACCCAGTTGAGAAAGGGCAGAAGACCTAAATAGACATTTCTTCAAAGAAGACATACAGATGGCCAATAGGCACCTGAAAAGATGCTCAACAGCGCTAATTATTAGAGAAATGCAAATCAAAACTACAATGAGGTACCACCTCACACCGGTCAGAATGGCCATCATTAAAAAGTCTACAAATAACAAACGCTAAAAAGGGTGTGGAGAAAAGGGAATGCTCTTACACTGTTGGTGGGAGTGTATTGGTGCAGCCACTATGGAAAACAGTATGTAGGTTCCTCCAAAAACTAAAAATAGAGTTGCCATAAGATCCAGCAATCCCATTCCTGGGCATATACCCAGACAAAGCTGTAATTTGAAAAGATACATGCACCCCTATGTTCATAGGAGCACTGTTTACGATAGCCAAGACATGGAAGCAACCTAAATGTCCATTGAGAGATGAATGGATTAAGAAGATGAGATATATATATCTACAATGGAATATTAGCTACCAAAAAGAATGAAATAATGCCATTTGCAGCAACATGGATGGACCTAGAGATTATCATATTAAAGGAAGTAAGTCAGAGGAAGACAAATACCATATGATATCACTTAAATGTGGAATCTAAAATACGATACCAATCAACATATCTATGAAACAAAAACAGATTCACAGATATAGAGAACAGACTTGTGGTTGCCAAAGGTACGGGAGGGAAGGAATGGGAGTTTGGGATTAGCAGAGGCAAACTATGTATATGGGATAGATAAACTACAAGGTCCTGCTGTATAGCACAGGGAACTATATTCAGTATCTTGTGACAAACCATAATGGAAAAGAATATGAAAAAAATATATATCTGCATAACTGAGTCACTTTGCTGTACAGAAGAAATTAACAACATTGTAAATCAAGTACAATAAAATTTTTTAAAAATTCATTTCTTTTTTGTGCATATGTTGACATTTGACCTATGTTCATCCTAGCTATACTCCTCACATTAGGAGTTTGCATATAGTGAGAAGTCAAAAATGTTTTTGTTTTGTGTGTGGGGGGAAAACCAAACATTTTCGTCTGCTTATAAAACTAACTTATTGTTTATAGTAGAATATGTAAACTATTTGGTAAATATATAAACAAGAAAGTATCACTCATACTCCTACTTTAAGATAATCATCAATCAATACGCTAGTTTCCTTCAGTCTAGAATGACTTATCCATTTATGCATGCATGTACACACACAGGCATGCCCAGGCAAATATAATTTTGTTTTAAAATATATTTATTATTACCATTTTATTATAAAATTATAAAACAAAATAAAAATTTAATAATTATAGAAAATACAGAGAAGTAGAAAAAAGGAAATATTTTAAATGTCCTCCTAGATATTACTATTTTATTGATAGTAATACTTTCTGATTTTCAACTTTATTCTGTACTTAATTAAATTCTATGTTTGTCACCTGGTTACATTGATTTTGGTCACTCTATCCCATGTAATTTTTAGCCACTTCAAATTCATATTTCTCCAAAGGTGCTGTGTTCTCCCATGCTCTGTGTCTTTGCATATCCTGTTTTCCCTACCTGGAGAATGCTACTGAAAACACCTATCTTCCCTTACCCCCGCCTCCCACTTTTATCTACCTGGCTAATTAAATTCCACAGTTCACTCAAGTTGTTTCACCTCTAGGATAAAGGCCCTCACTGATCTTTTCACTCCCGCGCCTTAACGTAGTCAGAGCATCTGTACCAACAGCATGCAATAGATACCTCTGTCATAAGCACTGATATGCTTATTGTGATTGCTCAGTTCCTTGAGTGTAGGACTATATTTTGTTTATATTTACAATGTCAAGCACAGTATCAAGTGCTTGATACAGAGTATGTGCTTTATGAATTTTTGCTGAATGAATGAATGGACTTAGATAATTTGAAGAAAATTATTAAATAACATATATAGGGTGGGAAGAGATAAAGTATTGAATTGCTGGGGGTACCTGCACATACATACACGCAAGTGTTCTGTATTCAGAAAGAAGTCATGATGATTAAACAATCATTCCAAAGACTACACATTTACATGGAAAAAAGGAAAACATGCTGTGTCTGATTTATGGGCAGATTTATACCTTTGGCTTTCATACAACTCACACTACGATGATCCCTTCTAAATTGGATTTTGTATGCTGAATTTGGACTCTTGTTGATGAACAAATGCACATTTCAAGCTATTAAATAGTGGCACTGCCAGCCAGCTAACAGTTCAGTTTCAATGATGTCAACGTCTTTATCTTCACAGCAGTGTGTTTGTACAATTATTTGACTTTTATTGCAATTTACCCTTATTCTATATAAGAATAGACACCGGGAAAATTAAAATGATCATAGTGATAAACTACAGTCTACAGAAAGGATGGAGATCATTAGGGACACTGAAAGTGACCCTTTAGCCTTGATAGGGAACAAAATTAAAGTATATGTGCAAAATGTTGGAAATATATTATTGAAGATCATTTATTAAAAAGAAAGTATAATTTTGGATTTTAAAACATTTTAGCTAAAATTGAAACTTATTGTTCAGCTTCTACCCTTTCAACTTTTATGTATATTTAACTAAGAAAAGTTAGAGATGACCTGAATTTGGTGTATTTTACTTTATGCTAGAAATTGTCTTGGAAGAATGAGACCATTAGGACTGATTTGTCTTTCAGGATGCCTACTTGGTTGTTCTAAATACTCTGTTTTAAGTTTGGTAATAATAGATTCCTCCATTGCTAAGTATTTTGATGTGTCTGTGATGCAGGTAATGTTCATTTACAGGCTAATATGCAACATTATCTAATATCTAGATTAAACCAGATCATCTTATTGTGAGATGATCAGATTTCCTTAAAAATTTTTTTTGTTGTATTTCCTGATGGATCTGAAAAATTAAACTTTTCACTCCACAAAGAGGGCTTATTGCTTTTATGTTGAATAATGTCAGATTTTACCTAACTGCCCTAACTTAACATGACCCCTAATGGCAGAAGGGAGAGTATAGGTACCCCAGGGCACCTGGAGTTGCCCCAGTATAAGAAGCACCGACCGGAAAAATCAAATTGATGAAAACTTTAAGGGTGATGGGATCCTCTGTGGATGTACTGTCCTTACCAGAGAAATTCTTCCTGTGGGCAGTTAAAACTCACCTGTATCCTCTGGAGAGGTACATATTACTTTCTTTATATTCCAAGATTACCTTCTTGTTATTGCCATCTGTGTGCTGAGTAGAGGCCAGAGTACCACAGGAGTTCTTTATGTTCTATTCAGGAATCATTGTTGGTTGTTTTGTGACTGCCACAGCCATTTGTACCTTCTTTCACTATTGTGCTGTTTTATGTGGTAGTGTTTTATTGTCTTACTGTCCTCCCTTGTGTTAGTTTTTAGACTTGGTATTTTATGTGGACTGTCAGGATATGGAATCTTGGTAGACAGGCAGCATTTAGGAAACTCTTTGTCATTTTTCATGATGAGAGAAACCCAGGTTATTTATGTAGGCCTCATTGGGGAAAAAAAAAAAAAAGACCAATCTCTTGACTGTTTAGCTGCTTAGGCCTCTGAGAATTGCAGTACTTTACCATTGTGGGGTGATACCCATGAGTTCTGTTTTTCCTAAGAGTGATGTTGAATAGCTGTGAGCTTTTCTATATTATCTGGCCCAGTCCTCTGAAAACCAAGTCTATATTTTGAAATAGTTATTTGGGCCTAAGATGTAGTACATCATCATGAAACGGGATTTTGCGGTGTACTTTTCCCTGCTGGGTTATCTGTCACCTGCGTTTTAAAGTTCTCAGGTGTACCATTCAAATTCTCGAGACCTTTGTCGCAAACCTAGTATCTATGGCTTGGTATGAATTAAATTGGAATTCTGTACCCTGTAAAATTGACATAAAAAGAGTAAATTCATTTTTATATATGATCCTTTAGCAAAAAGTTCACATCTTAGCCTGATTTGGTCTAATTTTTTTGTGTTAAAGATCATAAACAGAAGAGAAGGTATACAGGGATAAGTACTCGTTTTATCTTTTTGTGTTTCACACACACAAATATATATTGCAGTATTTAAAACTAGTTTATGCACAGCTTTTGTATATGAACATGAGAAGTTTTATATTTGAAAGAAAGCACATGATTAGTTTTACTAAATTGTAGCTATTGTTCATTCCAGTTTCTATCCTTTGCATGAGTCGTGTTTTGGGGAGTGCCTGTTTCTTTACTGGTAATAAAACATAAGGGAAATTTCTAGTATAATATTAGTATATTTCCCCTAGATTTTTACATTATCAGGTCATTAATTTTTTTTAAGCATTTCAGTTGTAGCATAGTGCAGTCCTTTGGGGAGTATTGGTAAAATGAGGATAAAATGGGTACAGGATTCCAGCAGCTTGAAGATAACACAGTATTTGACCAAAATCTCTTTTGTATTCCCTACTCTGGTTCTATTCCAGTAGTCTTGGAAATGTGCCTACAGACTATTTACAGTGAGATTATAAAACTGAATCATGATTTTGGTGAATAGAAGCCAGAGCATGTGGCTCCAGCACCCCAGCTGGCAGTAAGCTCTCCCTAGGTTTATGAATGTAGTTAGATGGCCCCCAACTGTTTACAAGACAGCAGAGGTGAGATCTTTGATTGACAAGTCAGAAATGCATTAGATCATTCTCTCTGCCAGTCTCTGGTTCATGCTGTTAAAAATGTCAGCCTCCAAGTTTGAATGGCAGCCTGAGGGCCTTAGAAGCTTTTTGTTTTCTGAGATGGAAACACAAATTGGATGTGTGCCTGAGCGCTTCATCCTGGGCTGTAATTTCATCTCTTAGCTAAGAACCACAAGGTACACGAGCAAAGCACCCTGTAAACAATAATACTGTGGAAAAAAAATAAACAAGGTCGTGTTTCTGGTGCGTTGATCCGATGGTGTCCTGACCTCTATCACGTTGAACATCTCCACTCTGATTGCTGTTCCCTTTGGCATTACAATGAGAGAAAGAGAGACTGACATAGGAGGAAAAGATTTAAAGTTGCAGTGTTGTTGCACATTCCTTGTATTGGCTATGAAATATTGAACTGTCAGAATGTGACACTTGGTTTTTTAAGCAACCTTTCTTGTTTGAGGTGTTTGCAGTTCATTCCTTTATCCCCCATTTGTCTGCTTTCATTGATAGGGTTGGAAGTAGTTGCCTTAAATGCATGAAAAGGGACAATGTTAAAGAGAAGTGGTGCTGATGGAGCCAACTATTAAATAAACTTAATACTGGAACATAGATGCAGGCTGTGAGGCCTGGGCAGAAGGAGACTAAAGCTGGGTTAGTAAACTAATATTGGGGTTTACGGAATACATTCTATTCTAAGGAGGAATCAGCTTAGGTCCTGGTTCTGTTTTTGTGGAGGCAGGAAGTTGGGAAGGCGGTAGTGGGTAAAGATAGGAAATGGAGTGACATAGTTTGTTAAACTGATAGCCTTCTATATGACAGTATTGCCAGTCAAATAAAAATTAACCCAACTATGTTATTTATTCCTCTGATTATCCACAGTTTTGGCAAGTGGTTCATTATTGAAAGCCTTAAACGTTTGGCAAGAAAAAAATACCTTTTTTTAAAAAAAGTGCAGAATTCATATTTATAGTAAGAAGGTTGATGAATAGATAATATGTAAGAACCATTATGTTTGTATTAGTACAGCTTAATGGCACGTGAATAGAAAATTTTTGTTGAGAAAGCCAAATCATAGATTTCTTGGAAAATATATTCTAGTAATAGAATGAGTTTTGTATTGCTATTTAAGTTGCAGTATATCTTAAAACAACATATTTTATAGAAAAAAAATTTCTTTCGTTCTAAGAAAACAGCTCTATTGTCAGATATGTGCTTTTATCTTAATTCATTTTGGGGGCCTAGACCTTACAAGTAAACTTTTAAGTGAGAATGACCTTTTGGAATTCTTCTGGAGTATGAAAAAGTAGGAGTTTGTGTTGAAAGTACTTGAATTAACTCTTATTGATGCTTTTAAAGCACAGCTGTTTAGCTTAGTCTTCTCCCTCTGCAAATGTGAAAGGCAGGAGCTATTCTCTATCATGAATACATAGTGAAATGCACTGGAAAAATGGTGGTAATCATTCCTGACATTTCTTAATTCCCTGCTTTGAGGGCATGCTAGAAAGAGGAGATGGTATTTGTAAAATAATGTCCTGCTCCCTTGTACCCAGAATTATGTCCTCACTTACCAAGTACAGCACAGAGAAAGCAAGGCAAAAGGGAGGGATATTGAGAATTACTTCCTGTTGTTTTAAGTATTGCTCTATATTTTTAAAGCATAAATATTGATGTAGATTTGCATTTAAGCTATGAGAACCCAGTGTCTTGACTCAATGAGGGAGTTTTCAAAAATCATTCTTCTAGAAATTGATTTCTCATTGGCTGATATCCTGAGGATAAGTAAAAACAAACCATTCTTTTCAATCTTGGAAGAACAAGAGGAGTGCAAGTGCTTATCTAAGAAATAAGACTAGAAATATCTACATTTATGGGACCTCCTAAATCTTAAAACAGAGAAACTGTACAAATTTTCTTCTTCCTTGGTGTATTATCATGCAGCAGTCACTATGAAACTGCCTCACAGCCCATGGGCTTTTATACAGCCACTCCTCCATAATAATGATTAGCTTTATTACTTAAAGTCCAGGCTTGCCTTATAAGCAAAAATCAGTATATTCATAGAACCATAGAATTTCAGTGTTGGAAATGTCAGAAGGCCATCTCGTTATATATAGGAATCCTTTATGAAGTGTTTTTGGCAAGGGGTCATCTAATCTCTGCCTGATCACTGCCATTATTGGCAAGCTGAACTTCTTGAGGCATCTTGCTTGCTTCTTCACTGTTGGTTCTGTTAGAAAATTTTCTCTCAAGGAGTCAAACTTCTTATTCACCTACCATTTGTGGTAATACAAAGTAATTGTTTTCTTTTTCATGTATTTATACGTTTGAGGATAGCTATCATGTTGCTTATATGTGCTGTGCCCAGAGTGAATATTCCTGGTTCTGTTAGTATTTCTTTGGAAAATGCTAATAATCATTCCTGTCATTTTCATAACCCTGTATTTTGATGGAGGGTGTTAATCATTCTGATTGTCCCTCCTTATGAATGCATTCCATCTTGTCAGTGTCCTTGTTACAGTGTGGCATGCATAACTAGAGGCAGTGCTGCAAAAGTGTAGAATACAGTGACACATCTTGTTTTGAACATAATTTGGGTTATATAATTTAATTACTGCAGCCTAAAATTGAATATATTTCTTTGGTGTAGATGATGGAAAAATCTCTAGGAACTTAGCCTGAGTGTGTTTCTTCACCTTTTCTTTGAAGTCAGAAAAGCATATGTAAGTACTTTGATAAATGACATAATGTAGTGGCATATTTGAGTGGTACAGGTATTTTAAACCTAGCTCCAGTTCTTGAAGATGGTGAACATCTGCTTAGAGGTATTGTAGAGCTCCACAATGCACTAATTGAATTACTCTTTTCTGGAGTTGCCGACTGCACTAATTGAATTAGAATCAGTGTATGTGTGTGTGTGTGCGTGTGTGTGTGTGTGCGCGCGCGCGTGTGTGTGTGTGTGTGTGTGTGTGTGTGTGTAACTGAGATAATTCCAACCTTAACGGGAGAGACTGTGGGAGATATGAATGATGGAGTGTACTGTGCTGCTATCTAATGGCAGCGCATGGAAGTACTGCCTGGTCTCCAGGGAAGACAGAATGTAGTCATCTGATCTAGCGTGACCTTAGTCTAACCCCATCCAGTTTAGTTCAAAAGGTCTCAGGATGTATTTTTGTAGTTCTAAATCTAAGAAGAAAGAATGTGATTAATTTACCTATTAACAATTAAGATATGTTTTATTAGGAGTAAAGTTTTTTACAAAGTATTCTCAAATATTCAACTGAATTAAAAACTTCTAACTTCTAATATCAGTATAATTGGTGAAAACAAATCCAAATGTACTGAGTCAATGGGTCATGTTCTTTTTCATTTTGCCTTTCATGTGACATAAATATAAAAAAGAATTACCTTTTAAAAATTCTTAGCATAACAGAAAGTAATGATATAGGGCTTGTGTTCTTAAATAAAATTTCTTTCTGGTTGTCAAAATACTGAGAGTCAGTCAGTCAATTTAAGGGTGTTATTATATTTTACTATACATAATTATGCTTATATAAAAATTTTTAATTATTGTAGGAAATATTTTAATTATAGCAGTCTCAGAGCAAGTTTTACAAATTTCTGCTGCTCTAGTTAATTGTTTAAATAACTTTATCACAAATTTGGTCAAGTTTGAAATTCTCTGAAGTGAAGTAGGTAATTCTTCCTTTTCTAAAAAAAAAAGAATCCATTAATCACAGTTTAATGATTTTTGTAAAACATCGTGAAAATATAATTCTGTACAACTTTAAAAGCAAATACACTGAGGACAACTCAGCAAGCATGAACTGTATTTTGATTCAGTATAACTCTAGGCATTCTAACTTATAAAATAACCCTTAACAGAAAAATACATATGTATAATCACTTGATTTATAGAGTGTGTATGTGGACCTGTAATACCACTTTAACAATAGAAAAGTGCTATTGGATACCTTTCTTATATAAGTTTCAGTCTCTTACATATGGTCTTTATTATTAAAATAAAAAGTAAGTTTTAATGTTCCAATATTTTATAGGCTAATTTGGTTTTTATTGTAAGATTGAGCTACTTAGGTTTCTGAGCTATACAAATAGCATTGATTAATAGGACTAAAACAGGGGCTTCCCTGGTGGTGCAGCGGTTAAGAATCCACCTGCCAGTGCAGGGGACACGGGTTCAAGCCCTGGTCCGGGAAGATCCCACAAGCTGCGGAGCACCTGTGCCCGTGCTCCACAACTACTGAGCCTGCGCTCTAAAGCCTGCGAGCCACAACTACGGAGCCCGAGTGCCACAACTACTGAAGCCCGTGCGCCTAGAGCCTTTGCTTTGCAACAAGAGAAGCCACTGCAATGAGAAGCTCGTGCACCGCAACAAAGAGTAGCTCCTGCTCACCGCAACTAGAGAAAGCCTGTGTGCAGCAACGAAGACCCAATGCAGCCAAAAATAAAATAGATAAATAATAAAATTTTGAATGACTAAAATATATGATATGCACTCTTTATATCTGCTTTCAAGAGCATTTTACTGATTTAGAAAATGTATTTTGACACCATGTAGATTTAAAGCTTTACAAATAACAGTGCCATTCACAACTAGCCACAACTCAATTTAATTCATGTATAGAGTACCTTCTGTGTGCCAGGTACTTTACAGAGTACTGGGCATAAATTAAGATTCAGACCCTGTCCTCAAGGAGATTATAGTTATTTATTAGACATTTATTGAGAACCAGGCACTATGCAGATAATTTGAGGGACTACTGCTGTGAATAACCGTTAGTTTCATGTATTTTTCCCATTCATTGAGCTAGAGGTCTGGCTTAGTAGCAGGTCTGAGGAAGCAGTATACTTATTTTCGTATCAGATATTGCTCATCTCAGCAAAAAGAGTGATCTTAAATGGTTTTGCCTTCTGCCTTTACATACCTTCTAAGGGAGCAGTGATGTTTTTGATAGCTTTACATTTAGCTTTAAAAAGAGATGGGTAACATTTATTACAGTGCCTCCTGCTGGTAAATCATAGATTTTCAACCCTGTTGTTTCCAGAATTTGTAGTGCCCACTTGTGGTTTGGTAGTTAATTCAGGGTTTCTTCTAAGGCTATGAGTGGGAAAGAGTCTACTGCATACAAGGTATAAAGTACTTCTTTAAACCATCTATTTCTAGACCTTAAATTGTCCCGGGACCAGCTCTTGATACAAAAATTCATAGAAACCTGTTTTTCACAGTGTGCTAACTCCTTGCCATAGTGCTGTAGTGTTAAAATTCACATTGGCCAGGTTGTTCTGTAAATTAAACACTGACAGCTGCCCTCAGGGGAACAGCCAATGTATTTATGATGATGTGCTGATTACACAAAATACACTGCAAGCAGAAAACAGCTGCAGAGAACAAACCTCTTAAAAAGAATACAATTACAAATAGCACCCTCAGTATTTCTAGTGGTGAGTGTAGAATACAGCATGCTAATGCAGGTTTCTTACTTAGTCTGCCTGAAAACAAAAAATCTGAAGGAGGTAAGTTAAATTATGGTTGGTTGCACGTGTGCCCACATTAGCAATGAACAAATTTTGTTTCTGAAGAGCACAGCTATGAGTGCACAAATATAAGGTGTGGAGTAATTTTAACCACCACCCCCACCTTTTTTGTTAGTAGGCTTTATTGGTGCCTTTCTTATATATAGTAGGGCATGGCCTTGAGTTGATAAGGGTTTGGACATTTGAAGGATATTACACAATTGAGCAGGAGAGTATAAAAAATTGTGTTTTAAAAAATTCAGTAGGGGGCTTCCCTGGTGGCACAGTGGTTGAGAGTCCGCCTGCTGATGCAGGGGACACGGGTTCGTGCCCCGGTCCGGGAAGATCCCACATGCCACGGAGCGGCTAGGCCCGTGAGCCATGGCCGCTGAGCCTGCGCGTCCGGAGCCTGTGCTCCTCAATGGGAGAGGCCACAACAGTGAGAGGCCCGCATACCACCAAAAAAAAAAAAAAAAATCAGTAGGAATTCCATATGTTAGGGCTTGGATATCAACATTTTGTTTGGGACGTCCCTGGTGGCACAGTGGTTAAGAATCCGCCTGCCAACGCAGGGGACACGGGTTCGAGCCCTGGTCCGGGAAGATCCCACATGCCATGGAGCAACTGAGCCCGCGTGTCAGAACTACTGAGCCTGTGCTCTAGAGCCCGTGAGCCACAACTATTGAGCCCACGTGACACAACTACTGAAGCCTACACACCTAGAGCCCGTGCTCCACAACAAGAGAAGCCACTGCAATGAGAAGACTGTGCACCACAAAGAAGAGTAGCCCCTGCTCGCCTCAACTAGAGAAAGCCCACGTGCAGCAACAAAAGACCCAACGCAGCCAAAAGTAAATAATGAATTAAATTAAAAAAAAAAGACAATACATTTTGTTTGCAGATACACCTCTATACATTCATTGTTATAATGACTTTGAAGACGTTTGCCCTTGGAATTAATAAAAGGAGTCACAATTCTGTATCTATGGTAAGGTCTCTGATTTCTTACATTCTGTTTTTCAAGAATTTGGTGTTTTAGGACACTGTAATAGCTGGGCGATTACATATTTTTAGGAGAATCAATTCTCAGGTATGTCCCCTTTCATCCCTGCACGTTCCTGGTCATGTGCAGACAGGTGAGATCAGAAAAAAATTTAGTTTTCCTTGTTTGAGATTCTCTCTGTTACAGTTTAGGGTCTGTAGCTATAAAATATTTCAACCACTGAGCATGCTAGCTTCTGTTTAAATCAGTAGAAAATATGTTGATCTTCCAAGACATGGATTTACTCAAGCCAGTGGTAAGGTGTAGCAGGGGGATATAGTTATTGGAAACAGTTCACTTCACCCGCCTGAAACTAAGAATCAACTCTTCAGTGTATGGATCACTGGTATGTAATAATCGACTATTATTGGTCTGTCTGTTCGTCTCTTTTTAAATCAGTTTGGAACCTCCTGGAGTTATTTTCTTGCTCTGTTGACATCAGTCCCATGTGGCAGAGGAGTTGTGTATAACCACTTTGGTTTAATCAATAGAATAATTGATAAACCAGATAAGATTTAAACTGATTATAGCCCCAACAGAATTCCCCAGAGGCCTTGGACTCTCTTAATTTTGACATGTGTGTTTTGTACCCTGAGGATGAAGTGCAGTTTGAATTATCTGTTTTTATTTGCTTAATGATGGGGAGGGTGTTAAAGTCAAATGTTTAATTAACCCAGCAATGGGCTGCGTTGTCACTTACACACAGCTGATTGAGATATCTCATGGAGAATAGTGAATAGGAATGATAATGTGGCACTGGGACGGAAGATTGCTTTTTCAGTCTATTTGCTGGGTCACTGCTTTGAATGTCTTATTGGATGAAAGGCATTCAGCCTGGAGAAAAAATTCAGCATTTAAGTACATTTTGTTCTCTTCTCCCCCTCTAACCCCCCCTGTCCAGAAGTTAACTAAAACAGATATGTTCTAGGTTTAATAAGCCATTCATGTACTAGTAAGAGACCAGGGTAGTCAGTAGCCTCAAGCTACATAATTTCCTGTGGAACAGAAAAATCCTAGTAGCCTCCAAGGTATTCTAAATGTGAGCTCTTTTGTCCCTCACATCCCTTGTCCCTTGCCATTATTGTGGAGTTGTCTTTGGTTACTTGTCTCTTGCCTCTTTCTGCAGTGCTTGCTTGATGTCCAGCTACCTCTAGGGCCACAGACAGACCTTTTTCTCCTACAGAAGCATATTCTCCAGTACATTTTTGCCATTGCATGCAGCTGGCTTCTATTTGGTTGTATTTCTGATCAAATATTATAGTGAGATTGTCCAACTATTTAAAGAGATGAAAATGTGAAGCATATAGATTCTTGCTCCCTTTGCTACTGCTATTGTAAAACAGTTGGTTCCATGTATATTTTATTTTGTTCAGAAGCAGTTTGCTTTCTGTATGAACTAAAATCTAGGCCAGGAAAGATTCTAATAGCCCACATATCAAAAATGCAATTCAGGCAACTGGAGTTTTAATGACTTGCTACTCACAAAAAATTCCTTACTAGCTTTATAATCAATGTAAAATTCTTTGGAGGCATATGAGCAAAACTTAAAAAATTTTTTGTCACGACTTTCCTTTTTTGTAGTTCTGTGCTTCTTCCCTTCATCCCCCAAAGATCTAAGCCAGGAATTTACTAATCTTTTTTTCTTTGCTTTAGTCATTTGTATTCCAGAGAGCACAATAGGGAGAAGGATACAAGATGGATTTTTTTGTGTGTGTCCTCTTGAAAGCATAGTCTGGGGCATGACTACTTGTGGGGGGCGGGAGGGTGGATTTACAAAGCAACAGAAGCATGTAGCTAGTTTTCAGGCGCAGGTTGGACTTTTGCAGGTCAAGGCAGACCAGAGGAGTAGCTTATCTTGAGGGACGCAAGTAATAGACGAAATATAGAGCAGCTATTTCAGGAATCATGTAGGTCATTTAATTATCCATTATGATTGAGTGGCTAATGCTCTTTTGGCAATTACATGACCTCTGTTATTCTTGAAACCTTTCCAGGCCCCCGTGGGTCGAATGACCCACCAGTCAGTGCTTGCAGACTTTATTCCACTCAAAAGGAAAGGAGATGCTGGGCGCTACTGGCATTTAGAAATGGCTGTGCTTTCTTTACCAGCCACTACCCAGAATATCCTTTGTACAGTAGTCAGTGATAGGCAGCTGGTTTTGAAGTCTACCGTTCCTTCCTTGTATGCAGGAGCACGAGGTATATCGGTTTGCACAAGAGGGAATTGTGGCAAACAAACTTTAATACCAAAATTGGCCATTATGGTATTCACAGGTTCTGCACTGCAAAGAACAAGTACTGTAGTATTAAAACTAATGTTTGATATCTCTCAAACCAATCATTCATTATCAAACTCTGAAGTTCGTGATTTTTTCGTTCCATAACCCAACAAAATAGCATTGACGATACTAATAACAGATTTTTTTAAAGAGATCATTGATTAAATTAGCCCAATCTGAATTGGTTAATCATTATTTATTCAACTAAATAAAATTAAATAATCATGCTTATATGTGGAATCTAAAAAAAAATGATGCAGATGAACTTATTTACAAAACAGAAGTAGACTCACAGATATAGACAGCAAACTTACGGTTACCAAAGCGGAAAGGGGGTGTGATAAATTAGGAGTTTGGGATTAACAGATACATACTATGTATAAAATAAAATGTCTATACATAAAATAGACAAGGATCTACTGTATAGCACAGGGAACTATAATATCTTATAATAACCTATAATGGAAAATAATCTAAAAAAGAATATATATGTATCTATATAGCTATATCTGAATCACTTGACTGTACATGTGAAACTAACACAACATTGTAAATCAACTACACTTCAATAAAAAAAAATCATGCTTAAATGATTATCTAATTTTAAAAAAGCCACTTTAAAATTGAGATGCTGATCCAAGACAGAATAATTCTGCAACATTTAGATGAATGTTTCTGACCTTTTTTTCTTTAATCAATAAAGGATCATTAATATTTCTAAAGAAAATTCTTTACTCCTGCAAAATGATAGTGAAACTTTTGCTTTTTATAATTATAGTGACTTATCGAGTAATTCTGAGAAAAGAAAATAACGTAGGTTTCTTGTGATTCTTTAGATTAAGAACAGTTATGGCGTGGAAAGTAATGACACCACTATCAAACTATTAATAGGGTTTGTTGGAAATGTACAAACAAAATTCTATATACTTAGCAAAATGGAAGATTACCATTCTCTAGCGGTCCAATAATTTAAAACCACAGGCTTAAGAGAAATAATTTTGTTAGAATAATGTACAAATATATCCTTTAAGTAGAGACCATTTGCATTGTTATAGGAAAAATAATCTATTGGAGAAAAAGAAAAATCTATTTAAACTTGTTACTTACACATCAAAGAGCTTTGTTAACAACAACAACCCTACAAAGTTGTTGGTCCCTGGGGTAGTAAAATTAGCTATCTTTCCAAATAAATTTATCAGACCACTCTTGGTAGAACTCAAAGTTGATCTATCTGTTTTCTTTTTTAAAAAATTTTGTTGTTTGGTAATATTAACAAATGAAAAATTGAAGACATGAATTGATGTTTATAACCTTTGACCCTTCAGAAATGGAAGCCTTCTCACTTAAATTTTAAATCCTTTAGGCCAGTACTACCTTGGTATCTGGCTACTTAGAGACCTGTGAGAATGTAGTCAGTGCGAATTATATTAGTTGTTTTCTGTTTAAAAACATATTTTCCCTCATTATATAAAAAAATATATATATATATTTAATTTTCTGTAGTGGAGATGAGCAGAAAATGAGAAAGCAGAATTTACACTAAAAGCAAAAGTTAGAACTTAAACTCAAGTATCCTGAATAAGGAGTATAATTTGTCTACTTGGCACTTTAAGAGGAAAGCGAGGACTATAAAGCAAAGTGTGATGTTTGACTTTCTTATCGGTAAGTTGCTATTCTTTAAGGCATACCCTTCAAGACCTGTGTTGGACTGTGTTATTCACCCTTGGAAACCAAAAATCTATATAAGTAAATGAGTGGAGATGGTATTTGTACTTTTAAAGACCTGAAAATTCATTAAGACTTCGTATAATTAGTGGAAAAGTCCACAGGATAATAAGCCCACAGAAGAATAATATCTTAATAAGGAAGAAGGAGAGTGATTAAATAAGGGATAGTGCACAATAGATGTATACACCTAAATACAAATCTTAACCTAACCCAATCCGATTTCCACAAATTTACTTATTTACTTGGGATGATTTTATTTTCATTCCAAATGGATAGATTTGGGGATAAGTTTATCAACTGTAAAGGAGCCCTAAATTTCTTCCTCAGTATTGTTGAATTGAAATAAAATGGGAGCACCAAAGCAGGGAAGATATCCAAGGTGTGATGAAAGTCATTTAGCAGAAAAAAATTCAGGAACAGGAATGACAGAAATAACTATTCTGCAGAGAGAACGGATTTTGGCATACCTCCTAAGGGTTCTATAGTTCTCAACCCCATTTTGAGAAATCAAAAAGATCTACTGAGCAGATGTCTCTGAGTTACAAAAATAACCAGATGTCCTTATTAGTAGAAGCAAATGTTTGCCTCTTAATTCACACAGAACTATATGCATAGGATGACTGGATGAAATATTGTGTAAATATGGCAGCAAAGAAAATTGTGGCATGAAAGGGTCTGTCCTAAACATGTAAGCATAAAGGTTCTATCTTGAAAAGGAAAAAAAATTATTTTAGATTCATGTAGATTTAAAGGTAAGAGAAGTAAATTAAACTATTTATACTTCTGTTCACTGTGATAAGTGAGATTGGTTTTTATTATTATGTATGTCTTTCTATCACAAATCCTCCCGGTGAACCTTTATTCATTTTACTGTGCTTGTTTAGCTACTCTGTGCATGTTCATTGTATTTTAAACAGTGAAAGCATACGCATGAAACACATTTTTTTCTGAACAAATGATAGTCATCTTGGTTCTGTCAAGAAAAAACAAACAACCTGCAGTAGTATATAAATGCCCTCTTTGCAAGCCTATTGGGATTTAAAAAATATTAAGCCACATTGTTATAAATAGATGTAGTTTGGTGACTGCATTGGGTTGTTAAGCAGAATAAAATGAAAAAAAAAAGGGCAAGGTATGAAGTTTTTGTGTTTGTTTTTAAATCAGGCCTTTAGAGTCAAAAAAACCTTTAGAATTTAAATGGACTCTTACTTCTGATGTGGAGCATGTTAACATAATTACAGGCTCTTTTATATAGTACTTATAGTCATTGCTAAGTTAATGTTCAAACCTTTGATTAAGAAGTCACAAAGCTGAATGTGTTCAGACAGCTGTGTAATAATACCTCTCCTGTTCACAAAACAGAGAACTATTTTAGTTTTTTTTCCTGTTCCACATATTTATTGATAGAACTCTCTCCTCCTATGCTAGCTATATTTTTAATAGTGAAATATTAAAATGCTGTATTATGATACATTCTATAACTTGAAAGTTAACAAAAGCAGCTCTCCTCCTTCATGTGCTTGCCTTGTCACTCCCTGGTGCTGTTCCTCTCTTCCATCCTTCTTATCAGAGTATCTCAGTGCTTAGTTGAGCTTGTTTATCTTAAAAGAGCAGGAGGCAGGCTTTTAGGGAGTAAGCTGCGTGTTCCAGTATAACAGGCACCAATGCTGTTTGACTTGAAAAACATTTGATCTCTTACATTAACAGCCCATGTCACTGTAATAGGACTACAGCCGGGCTGTTGTTCAGTTTTCTATTATTTTAGCTTTGAAAGAACTGTTAGAGCTGCTCCAAAATCTCCGTGTTTAAAATTGTATATTGGCAGTCCCCCCAGGACTCGTAAGTAAATAAGGTGATGTGTGTGGCCAGAGGGAACATACTTTGTTAGCTTTGTTTTAAATAAGAACCTTCTCTATCTAAAGATGGTTTTTGTCTGATCCCTGATAGTGTGCTGCATGACTTTGCTTTTGTAAATTTGCACATCTTAAAACAGATTTTTGTTTGTTATTAATGTGTGTGCTCAGTAACTATTCATTATGAACTTTAATATTTTTTCTCAAATAATGAAGCATTTAGTTTTCTCATGAAGCTTAACTTCAAATATCCTGCACAATTTCCCTAAGTACAGCAGTTTATGCAGCAGTTGTTGGAAACGGGCAAGCAAGAATCTAAGGGGTATGTTTGTTAGACTTAAATATTACTTAGTTTTATTTTTAAATATTCAGTTACTGGTAATTTCTATGCCAGAAATAGTTTGACAGTTGGAATCAGGTAGCAGTATCTAAAGAATAGAAAATAAAATTTGTAAAATCAGGTGGTTCTCTTCCTTTTTAAGAGTACCTCTTACTGTAATAGTGATAGAATGGCAGCTTATTGTAGTAGTGGTGGAATGGCAGCAATTTTACTCCTTCCTTTCTTCCTTCCTCTATCTATCTATTTTTAAGAACCTAGTTTGTTTTCCTATTCTGATTCTTTTCTGATGTAATACAGCATTGCCAGGCCACCCAGCACTTTCCTTGCATTTAACCTAAAATACATACATCAGCCAACACAAGCATAATTGGTTGAAAGGCAGCCATCTATCAGGGGAGTTCTTCTAAATACTGAATGTGTCATGCACTTTGACATGACATATCTATAATATCTGAATACAGAAAGCACTTTTTGCATTAGCTGTAGGTGTTAAAGCAGTAGTATGTTTTAAGAATGTCTGCTGTGCAAATTCTGGCTTGTGAGGTAATGACAAGTGTTTGCCTGCATAGACAATATATTTTTCCTCTTGAGGTCCCCACACACCTAGTTTCCCTCAAGCTCATCATCTCTGTCAGGTTAATCAATAGGCACCGTATGGCAGAGGGTCAGTAATCAGTGTCATCGTGCCTTTAAATCGTGTTGAAAATTTGCTTAAAGCCTGGGCCAATTAACATCGAGATGATGAATGGATGGGAAGATGGAAAGAGCCTGACGCTCAGGGGCTTTGTGAGGAGGAGATGCTCAGCTGTTGAGCAGCAGACACCAGCGAATAAAATCAGCCATTCATGTGAGCTCAGTCCACCCACTCTTAATGATAATGTCAATCTAGCAAAATATATACACATTGGAGTTGTCACAAGTTCATAAATCAAAGGAGTTTGTCAAAGGCATTCAGATTAACGAGGCAGCAGCAATAACAAGTCAAATTTGCATAGAGAATTGCTCGAATCTCAGTAAATTATGATCCTGTTTTTCATTTGATTATTTGCTAATGTCTCAAGAGGGAGAATGATTATATTAGCATGCAAAATCTACTCCAGAAGTAGAAATCTGAGGTATAGAAGACCAGCACACTATGACAATTAATCAGCTTCTGCATACTAGCATAAATGTACAAGGCCCAGAAATGAACTTCTTTTTATTATTATTTCTCCTTGCCACTGATCCAAATGGTTCAGCTTGACAGAGACTTTATATTGCTTTAACAGTGTTTTGAATTGTGCCTGCAGGCAAGACATAGTTATGCAGCTATAACCAACCTATCCATCTGCCAACCAGATTGGAATTCTCCTATCCAAGGCTTCCATTAACCCCCACTGACAGCTCCAAACAGGATTAAGAATTTGCAAGCATAAAAAATAGTTGTTCTTTGCAAATATATACAATCCCTTTGCATCTTGAGAAAGGCTGCATCTGTGTTTTGTAATTAGTGTTGGACAGTGTAGCAGAGGGAAAAACCTACTTGGCGTTTTTTGGACTTTTGTCATAAGGGAGTAAGGCAGTACTAATGGAAGTTCTGTGTTTGGTTGTCCCAGAGAGTGCTTTCCATTCTATCTGGTTCCTAGCACTGTGCTTGAATTGGTGTTATTACTAGAAAATATCATTTCTTGAAAGGTTTAACTAGTGGATCTTGTTGAAGATGAGCAGTATAGGGAGGCTTTGACGTGGCTGTGGTTTAATAGAATATGTCAAATGATAAACGTGCTGGAGAAGCAATGTGCATGAAAACATGCTAGAGAATATTATCTTATGAGGACACTTGAGGCCCTCCCTAAAATAAAACTGGTACTTGAATAGCATTCTTCAGTCAGCTTCTGAACTTAAATGACCTAAGTTTTCTCCATTGTATCCTAGAAGAATTAATTAAAATTTGCTTAAACACACAACACATACACTACCCCCCTGCCACACACAATGTTTTGTCATTTTCATTGAAGAGTTTGAATGATTTTTATTTATGTAGCTAAATCATCTTTTAACCTTGTAGAAGAATAATTGGTCTTGTTTTTGAAAATTGCAAATCATATATATTTGGAGGGTATAATTAGCTCCAAATCATGTAATAAGGTAATGGGAAAAATATTAATCCAATTAGTAATTTACAGATCAAGCCCATGATACGATGTTTGCAACTAGCTATGGAAATTGCTCTCAAGATTTTTCTCTTCACATGGGTTGTCATTTTACATGATGATGAACAAGTGATTCAAAATCATAGTTTTAATTCACCACGATTTACCTGCTTTGCTAAAATGATACAATTTTCCTGTTAACAGAGACCATTGAATTCTCCCAGTGAAGAATGTGGCATGGGTGGAAAATGTTACTTCTCGTTTTAGAGCTGGTAATTTTATTTTTAACAGACGTCTATTCAAACGGGCTCAGGCTCTGTTGCACCATCCAACCTTGAGCAAGATGCTTACTCAAAGATTATTATAAGTCATTATGAATGGCTTGACTTTTCATCACTGTGTAAATTAGTTTTTTATTTGATTATATAATCAACTCTTAATTATCCATGTCACCAGGAGTTGTGTGTTCGAATAGATAACTGAAAACAGTAAATAAGCCACTTACTAGGTTGTGGAGAATATTGCTCCCACCATAAACATCTGAAAAGTTAGGAGTGCTTTGCTTATCAACAGAGGAACATTTCTTTGTTAATGAAGGATTGGCAAACTTTATTTGTAAAGGACCAGATAATAAACATTTGAGGTTTTGTGGGCCATAGGACCTCTGTCCTGACTACTCACCTCTGCCATTGTAGTGTGAAAGCAGCCACAGACAAAAGGTAATGAACAAGGGTGGCTAACTTTCAATAAAACATTATTTGTAGAAATTTTATTTAGACCAGGAGCTGGCAAACTCCTCCTGTAAATTATACTGGCACTAAAGTTTTTGGACGGGGACTTCCCTGGTGGTCCAGCGGTTAGAACTCCACGCTCTCAATGCAGGGGGCACGGGGTCGATCCCTGATCAGGGAACCAGGATCCCACGTGCCACGTGGCATGGCCAAATACATAAATAAATGAATAAGTAAAGTGGTGGGATGATAGGACTGTAGTTGGGCTATCACTTTGAAGTTTCTCTGCTATGAAAACCTTTTTAAAAAAATTTATTTATTTTAATTTATTTATTTTTGGCTGCTTTGGTTCTTCGTTGCTGTGTGTGGGCTTCTCATTGTGGTGGCTTCTCTTGTTGCAGAGCATGGGTTCTAGGCACGTGGGCTTCAGTAGTTGTGGCACGTGGGCTCAGTGGTTGTGGCTCACGGGCTCTAGAGCACAGGCTCAGTAGTTGTGGCACACGGGCTTAGTTGCTCTGTGGCATGTGGGATCTTCCTGGGCCAGGGCTCGAACCCTTGTCCCCTGCATTGGCAGGCAGATTCTTAACCACTACGCCACCAGGGAAGTCCCATGAAAACCATTTTTAAAGCTAGCTGGATGGTGTGGGTGTAGGGTTCCAATTATTTATTAAGCCCTTATTATCTGTATATTATGTGTTGGGAGGTAGAGGGAGCCACAAAGACTGCCCAATAAGCTTACAGTCTTATTGGGTAGTTGAGAGTAACATGCAAAACATTCATCTATTTAAGTGCCAAATTGTGTGGACCAAATAAAAATGTTAAGGCATTTCCAGTAAAATAAGGTGGAGTAGTTGTATGGTTTCTTAGAGAAGACAGTTGAAACATTTTAAGAATGGGTAGGACTCAAATCGATTAAATAATTGTGTTTATAATTCTAGACTAGCATTAAGGACCCTTCTAGCCTGGAAATTTCAAGACCAAATCACATGTTTATAAGACTGTGAAGAGACTTGCTTAACTAGGGCAGAAAAATGTATGTTGAGGGAAGTAACTTGATATAATGTAGCAGAAATTCTGGAGGGTCTTGAAAACCAGGCCTAGAACTTCATATTTAATTTCATGGAAACAAAGAGCCACTAAAAATTTTTGAGGAAAAAGACCACCATGACAGTAGTGGTGATTAAGAAAGATTAATCTGGGCTTCTCTGGTGGCACAGTGGTTCAGAATCTGCCTGCCAGTGCAGGGGACACGGGTTCGAGCCCTGGTCTGGAAAGATCCCACGTGCAGTGGAGCAACTAAGCCTGTGCGCCACAACTACCGAGCCTGCGCTCTGGAGCCCGCGAGCCACCACTACTGAGCCCACATGCCACAACTACTGAAGCCTGTGCACCTAGAGCCTGTGCTCCGCAACAAGAGAAGCCACTGCAACGAGAAGCCACTCGCCGCAACTAGAGACAGCCTGCAGCAACGAAGACCCAACTCAGCCAAAAATAAAATAAATAAATAAATTAATTAATCAAAAAAAATTGACTCTGAGGATTTAAGTCTGGGATAGAAAGAAAAGTTGAGAAGGAGAGAGCTAGCCTAGAATGGGTGAGATGGGTGAGATGGTAAAGAGTGCTTTAAATTTGGATATGTTGGACTTCCCTGGTGGTCCAGTGGTTAAGTGGTCCAGGGGGTGCAGGTTTGATCCCTGGTCTGGGAAGTTCTGCATGTCGTGCGGTGCGGCCAAAAAAAAAAAAAAAAAAAAAAACCCCACAACAACAGAAAAAATAAATTTGGATATGTTGATTTTGAGACAGTTTAAGTTTTTTTTTTAAAAAATGTGATTCCTTTTTCTTTTTTATTCACCCCCAGTTTACTTCTGGAAACATTTTAGCCAAAATACATCCCTGAGATCTAATGCATGGGCTTTAGCAGTATTTCACTTTGACTTTTTCCTACCCAAATTTCTGTTACCATATCTGCATGTCTGCAGATGTTATAACTCTAATGCTTCCAGTTTGAAGTTAAATTCAAAGTTGTCAGTGAGGCTTTTATTCTGCCCTTTAAAGTTCTAACCTAGTGAATGCTGGGTTAAGAGATAAACATTCAAGTTAATATAAAAGGTAACAAGTTATATAGTATCTTTTACAGAAATATTTTCATGTAATGCTAATATTTATACACTATTGTTACTCCAGGACTTACAGACACATTCTGCAAATGATTTACTATAATGAAATGTTCCATCTGAGTGTTGTGAATGAGTTGTTCTGAGCAGTCAGGTTTTTCTAGTTGGCTCAGGGTTAAGAGGTAGAATTTAACTTTTATTTTTATCGAAGGAATTTTTTCCCTCAATTTATTTTTCATTTATCTAACTTCTGTTTTTCCATTTCTTAACATATTTTCTTCTAGGCTTCATCTGTTTGGTTAATTTTTATTTTGACAGATTTACAGAAAAGTTGAAAGAATTGTACAAAAATCCCCTTATACTTTTTTTGGAAAAAATATTTATTTATTTATTTATTTGGCTGTATCGGGTCTTAGTTGCGGCATGTGGGCTCTTTGTTGACGCGTGTGGGCTTCTCTCTAGTTGTGGCGTATGGGCTCAGTAGTTGTAGCACGCAGGCTCTCTAGTTGTGGCATGAGGGCTCTGGAGCGCACGGGCTTAGTTGCCCTGCAGCATGTGGGATCTTAGTTCCTTGACCAGGGATTGAACCCGTGTCCCCTTCATTGGAAGGTGGATTCTTAACCACTGGACCACCAGGGAATCCCTTTATACTCTTCACACAGATTCTCCATACGTTAACATGTTACCATGTTTGCTTTAGCTCTATACATACACACATATATATATACTAACATCCATTTACTTATATTTTCTGAGTTCTTTGAAAGTTAGTTAGAGACATATGTCCTTTTACCTCTAAATGTTTCTGTTGTATGTTTTCTGAAACCAAGGACAGTTCTTTTAAGGAACCACAGTACAAATGATACAAATGAACTTCTTTACAAAACAGAAATAGACTCACAGACATAGAAAAGAAACTTATGGTTACCAAAGTCGAAAGGTGGGACAGGGCGGGGGGGTGGAGGATAACTTTGGAATTTGGGATTAACACTACTACTATATATATAATAGATAAACAATAAGGACCTACTGTATAGCACAGGGAATTATACTGAATATCTTGTAATAACCTATAATGGAATAGAATCTGAAAAAGAGTAGATATAAATGTATAACTGAATCGTTTTGCTGTACACCTGAAACATTGTAAATCAACTACTTCAATTAAAAAAAAATAACGGCAGTACAAGTTGTCAAAATCAAGAAGTTGAATCTATAAACAAACTTTGGTACATCCATACAGTGATACTACTTGCCAATGAGAAGGAAAGAACTGATATATGCAAGAACACAATGAACAGATGAATCTCACAAATGAATGTATTATGTTAGGTGAAAAAAGACTCAAAAAATTACATACTATAGGATTCATTTTATGACATTTTAGAAAAGACAAAATTATTGAGACAAAAAATAAATCAGTGATCACTGGGGAAAGGGGTTGTAACTATCAAGGGGGATTTGGGAGGTGATGGGACTGCTTTACATCTTGATTGTGGTGGTTACACAGCTTTATGCTTTTGTCAAAACTCAGAACTATACAACAAAAAAGAATAAATTTTTCCATATGTAAATTTTAAAAGCAGGGAAACAATCAGGAAATTAACATTGATATGATGTTATTAGTTCATCCATAGACTTGTTTCATATTTTTCCAGTAATGTCCTTTATACAAACCTTATGTCATAATACCCACTCAATAATTACCCATCAAGAACAGATAAAGGGGGGGAGGAAAAAAATTGTGGATATAGGCTAGATAGTTATTACTCATCCTGTTAGGCTCAGATCACTTATTTTTCACTGTATAATTCAGTGCAGAGGAGTTTACCATCAATTTTGTTTCACCCCCCCCCCCCCCCGGCCCAATAGCCTCAGATCACAAACTGCATTCAGTTACATCTCTTTAGTTTTCTTTAACCTGAAAGCAGTTCCTTATGACCTTGACATTTTTGTAAGTACAGACTAGTAATTTTATAGGATGTCCCTCAGTTTGGGCTAGTCTGTTGTTTTCTCATGATCAGATTGAGGTTATGTGTTTTGAGCAGGATGACCTCAGAAGTAATCATGTGTTCTTCTCAGTATGTCATATCAAGAGGCACATAAGGTTAAGGTGGTATCTACCAGATCTCTCCACTGTGAGGCTACTGTTTTTTTCTTTTGTAATTATTAAGTATATTATGGAGAAATATTTTGAGATTATGTAACTCTCCTGTTATTTGTCACCCACTAATTTGTGTGATAAGTCTTACTTGCATCTTTTAGTTACCCTTAGATAGAACTTACTGGACATAATGTAGCTTGATGACCCAGGGCAGTTGTGAACGTTGCTTGTTGGGATGCATCATAGTTAAAGATACAAGGAATAACTGTGCTACTGAGCTCTCCTGGGTGATGTTGGAGAGCACAGGCTTTGAGAACCAGTTGAGGTGACTATTAGGTATACACAGCTATTTCATCATTCCCGACCACCCTCGACTGTAGAGATATTAATTTCTTATTCACTGGCTTTCTGGCTCTCCTTTTCACTATTAGTAGGGTACCTTTCTCCTTGCTCCTGATATCATGACTGTTTAATGTCCCTACTCCTATTTTATGCAACAGAGTTGAATTTTTTATATTGATTTGTTTCTCATGGTGGATGGTCCAGTAAAAGTAAAAAATGAGTAAAAAGAAGTTTGGAAAAAAGAGTAAAAAATGCTGGGTTAATCTATCTAAAAAGAACTAGTTATAACAATGTTTTTCTCTTTTTCCTTTTTGTTAATGTTGTTACTTTAAAAAAAAAACACAATATATAATATATATATCCTTTGCCTTGATGGGGTGGAGAAGGGAAAGGAGCTCCTCTACAGCTCTTATGCTCTGCTCTCAGGTAGTAATTATCCTTTAGCTCCCTTCATTTTTCAATACCTTAGACATTCTTATAATACCCACTCAATAGTTTACTATCTAAATCAGATAAAATAGAGGGTCAGAAGGAAGAAAATTATTGATGTGGGCTAGATAGCCACTACTCATCCTATTACGTTCAGATCACTGTTTTTCACTATGTAATTTAGTATAGAGAGTTTGCCGTCAATTTTGTTCCATCCCAAGCACCTGTAGAGTAAATATGTGATTTATAATGTCTTCAGTATAACAGACTTCCACCAAAAAGTAATTAGGCTTCCAACTTTATTATAATGACAGTTTAAAAAAACAATTAATTTTGAAATATAGGACCTTACATTTAATTAAATAGGTTTAGGTGATCTGAAATGGCATTTTATTTAAGGGAAGGTGTAGATTCATGGTCTGGGAAATAGTTACTTGCAAATTATAAGTTTAAAATTGAATACTGGCTTAATTGAATACAGTTAAAATTGAATATTGGCTTAAGTTTTTATTATATAAGACATTTAATTTTAGCATTTAAAACATTTGATCTGTACTTTTTTTTTTAAGAAAAGTTAAATATACAATTGATTTTACGGGTTTAATGTTGACCTTTCCCTTCCTTTGATTCTCTTATAATGGCATATATTGCTAGTTTCCTTATCTGGAATGCTTTATTTTATTTTACTTTAGTTTATTTTTATTTTAAAATTTTTTTGGCCACACCACATGGCTTCCTAATTCCCCTACCGGGGATGGAACCTGGGCCCTTGGCAGTGAAGGCATTGCGTCCCAACCACAGGACCGCCAGGGAATTCCCTGGGATGCTTTATAGTCATTAACTCAACTGTATCTCTCCTTCATTTTTTTGTAGATAGTCTACATTCCTTTTTTCCCCAAAACAGAGAAAAAGCAGAATTCTAAAGTTATTGAGCCTCTATCCCTTGCTTGTAACATAGCATTTTTTCTTCTTCTTTGTCCCTAAAATTGACCTTTAATTTAAAGTGATCATTACAAATGTAAAATTATCAACTTAAACCTCATAAAAGATTTCTGCCCAAAAGGACCTTAATGTACTGGTCTGTCAAGGTGACACACAAGGCACACGCATGTTAGCCACAGAGGGCCTTTTGATACTATGTGTATGCTATTTATCCTTTAATGTCTTTTAAAATATAATATTTGATACAAAGCAAAAAATTCATAACACCTAAATTTAAAACACTGTTATGATCCTATATTCTAATAATGATTTCATACTTGTATGAAGTTTTTCAGATAAACTCATATGTTGGATATAATTTCTGGATCTAAAAGTAACTCCTCAGAATGTGATGAATATATGTAATGTAATGAGTAAATCAGCTGCAAATTCTAAAATGTTAACATTACACATGTAATTGTGGAAAATAGAGCCCAAATAACGTGTACTTGGATTTTCTGTATTTTGTCTTGCAGAGAGTGATTTACATGTGCTACCAGATTTTTAAAAATTATTTTTTAATGTGATAAAATACACATAAAATTTATCACCTTTAACATTTTAAAGTGTACAGTTCAGTGGTATTAAATACATTCATAATGTTGTGCAACCATCACCCCCATCCATCTCCATAACTCTTTTCATCTCGTAAAACTGCAGCACTCTACCCATTAAACAATAACTCCCCATTCCTCCCTTTTCCCAGCCCCTGGTAACCAACATTCTACTTTCTGTCTCTATGATTTTGACCACTCTAAGTGTCTTATATAAGTGGAATCATACTGCATTTATCTTTTTGTGACTGGCTTATTTCACTTAGCATAATGTCTTCAAGGTTCATCCATGTTGTGGTTTGTGTCAGAATATCCTTCCTTTTTCAGGCTGAAGATTATTCCATTGTATGTATATACCACATTTTGCCTGTCCATTCATCCCTCAGTGTACGCTTGGATTGCTTACACGTTTTAGCTGTTGTGGATAATGCTGCTATTAACACAGACATACAAATATCTCTTTGAGACTCTGCTTTCAGTTTTTTTGAGTATGTACCCAGAATTGGAACTGTTGGATCATATAGTAATTCCTTTTTTAATTCTTTGAGGAACTGTTTCCCATAGCTGATGTACCATTTTACATTCCCGCCAAAGGTGCACAAGGGTTACAGTTTCTCAGCATCCTCATCAATGCCTGTTATTTTCTGTTTTTTGTTTTTGATAGTAGCCTACCTAATGAATGTGAGGTACCTTGTAGTTCTGCTGTTCATTTCTGAAATGATTAGTGATGTTGACCATCCTTTCATGTGCTTGGTGGTCATTTGTATATCTTCTTGGATAAACGTCTATTCAAGTCCTTTGCCTATTTTTTAATCAGGTTGTTCTGTTTTTTTGTTGCTGAGTTTTTACAACTTCTCTCTATATTCCGGATGTTAATCCTTTATCAATAAATGATTTGCAAAATTTTTTCCCATTTTGTGGGTTGGCTTTTACTCTGTTGATATTTAGAACTCTGAACTTGCTTGCAGTTGAATTGTTGTTATTTCCCTCTTTTTAAGTATTTAAAAATCTCACTGACATTTTAGGGCCTTCTAGCTGCTGTTTGAAGTGATAATGGCAAGAGTGGACTCTAATCGTAAACTACTGATAAATTTTATTGCCTTGAGCTAACTAAGCACTATGCTCTTTTTAATAAAGAAAAGAAAATCAAATCAGAGAAAAGAGGAAGAGAAATAACTAATTGTTTTTAGGATCCAGACATGAGAACCAATCAAACATTTACTATGGTTTAAAACTAGTTATTTAAAAGAGAAGGCAATAATCCTGGTTTAAGTTGTTATCAGCTAAGTATAGACTGGAGCTTTCTTGTGTCCAGTGCCAAAGAACAATAAACTAGACTTATAATGAATATGATCTGTTAGGCAGTGCTTAAGTATAGATGAAATACTTTTCCACCTATATCCCTACATATATTTATTTATATACATGGGCATATGTTTTCCTTTACATAAGTGTATGTCTGTTATGTATATAAATCTTCAAATGAACAAACGCATAAATATACACGGTATTCTAGCTTACAGAATTAAAAATGTAATTCAGTTTACTCCCACAGAATAAAACTGAAGATAATGAGAACTGAATTAAAGCTTACTTTCTTTCACAGAATTCCTCAGAGAGAGAAGACTGTAATAATGGCGAACCCCCTAGGAAGATAATACCAGAGAAGAATTCATTTAGACAGGTATGAAATTCAGTCTTACTTAAAAAGCTACCAACAACAAAATAAAAGACAGGAAACCCTCAATTTGCCATTTGTTAAGTACTGGATCTTAAATTAAGAGTACACTGAAGTTGGTCTGGCTCTAGCCATCAATTTCAGTCAGTTACATTGTTTTCCCAATCATTTAAAAAATATCCTAGGTATACAAGTACAGGACAGTCAATTGTTTATGTGTAGTGAACACAAAATCAAAAGTTTTCTTGTTTAGGAAAAATAACTTGAAGTGCATCTTAAGTGCAGGTAGTAGAATAGTTCTCTTTAAACCTTACTTTTCTATTAAGATTTTTCATACATTAAAAAATAATAATAATCTAAAGGGATCTACCTATGATGAAGTTAGCTCCTTTTAGTCTAAGCAATATTTGTTTGCTTTTTCTAGAAGTAAAGGCCATTATTCATGACAACTTTAAAATAATTTTTACTCACCACGGTGCCCCCACTCCTCAAACTTTTTCTTTGAAAAGTTCAATTCCATGGTGCTCTGTTTTTAAAAATTAAAGTGTTCAAAAATATTTGGTCAAAAAATTGGCTCTTCTTACTGCCTGTAGCAACCTCTAACATCTTCCATCTCTCACTGGCAACAAAAACAAGTTCTTACAGTATTGCCAGCAGTAGTAAAAATAATTTTATTTTACTTGCATTTATGGCATTATTCTAAGAAAAAGGAGAAGAGATTAAATATTTGTTGAGCACCTACTGTGAACCTGATACTTATTTTACTTCAGTCTCACAATAACCCTGTAAAGTTGCTAGATACGATTTCCATTTTATAGATGAAGAAAATGGAGGCTGAGAGAGATTCGATGACTTGTTTATTTAGCAAGTCAGTGATTTGAAACCCAGATCTCAGTGTTGCCAAAGCATTTCTACTTCTGCCTTCTAACTCTATAGGTTGTAGACAGTGTTAATTTAGGGGAAAAGTAGTTGAAATTGTGACACTCATTTTTTATTTACTATATGTTAAAACATTTTTGGATGGGCAAAATTTCTTTTATAAAAATAATTGTATGGTAAGTAGAATTGAATCAGTTCAGGAAGCTTTGTTAAATAGCCAAAAGATCAGGGATTGATACTGTTTGGTTAGAGCTTTAACTATTTGGAGATAAACACCTGATCTATAAATCTAAATATATGGGACAAAATTGAATAAGATAAATTTGGAGGTGGAAACACTCTGCCCACTATACAGAAACAATTGTCAGAAAACAATGACATGACAAAAAGTTTTGGCAACTTTATTTAAGCTAACAAACGAATTTTCACTCTGCAAAGTTATAAATTAATTTTAATAGGCTGATCCAGATGGTCCATTTGGAAAATGGATAGGCTGATCTGTTGAAAATTAAACTAAATTTATCTGTCTCATACTTCAAACTGAAGCAAGAGAGAGAATCGTGCCTATTAAGTCCAGCACATACAGATGGACCAGCAGGTCACACATGGGACTAATCTGATTCATTTTAAAAATAAATGCATACATTATTGAATCATTTTATACTTGCAAGATCTGTTGTGTGCAGTATTTGAAATAATGTTGTTTTTTTCATTGCTTTTTTAGCAGGTTCTCTTTACCCCCTCTGCTTTAATATAACAACCGTTTTTGGGTTTGTTTTTGTTTGTCCTCCTAGTGCTCCAAACTGATTTTTCTAATATCTGTCATTCAGTGTTGAGATCCAAGCTCTGGAGATTAATTAGGTCATGAGGCTTTTCCCCCTCCTTTCTTTGTAAAGGTTTTTATCTCCATTCTCTTTGTGAAGAGCATGAACTCAATGTTCTTGGAAAGAGAAATGGCCTTTAGAAATGGGGAAGTAGGAGATCCTCCTGGGGCCCTCGGAGTCTTTTAGCTTCTGGGTGTTTTAACAGCCCCATGAATGCAGATTTGTAAATTTATTGCAGTGCCATCTGGTTTTTTGCTCGAACCAGATTACTGTTGGCTTGTGTCTGTCTATTGTGGTGGTCACTCCCTAGGAGCTTGCCCTCTCAGTCTTAGGGATGAGTGATGAATAGCAGGGGTCAATAGAAGCGGGTCACAGGGCAGCTGTCCAGGATTGCCCTGAACTTGATTACGCCACCGCCAAGTTTTTAAATGTAGGATGTAGTATATAAGCTGTTTAAACTCCCTCTTTTCGCTAAGGCATATGACCATAATGAAGTGCCATTTGCTCCTCCCACCCCACCTTTAGTCAAGTTATTATAGATAAAAAGATGTCAAAGCTGCCTTTTACCTAGTGTTGATGTAAGTAGGATTTGCATCATGTGGGCCAGTCCCTTGAGATTCTTTTGCAGACTATTTCTAATGGGGTTTCAGGAACTCTTTCACCACTGATTTTAAAATGCTAAGTTATGTTCTAATAAATTTAGTGTTGTTTTAAACTAATTTTAGAGCTTATATATATTATTCTAAAGTATAGTTTTACTATTGTTGATAGGATATGACCACTGCCTGTTAACTTGGAGTTATTTAACTACTGGAGGAGCTGAAAGAAGTATTATCATTACAGTTCTTATAGACATTAAAAGGGTAGAAGGGAATATTACAAATAACTAAGCCAAAAATTTGGCTTCTTCCATGATATGGACGAATTCCTTGAAAAACACAACTTACTGAAACCAAAACAAGGTGAAACAAAATTTGAATAGCCATATGTCTGTTAAAAAAATTGAGTTATCAAAAGGCCCATATGGTTTCTTGGTGAACTCTATCAAACGTTTAAGGAATAAATAACACCAAAATAGAAAACAGAGAAGGAAAGAACACTCCCTGACTTGTATTATGAGGTTACCATAACCATAATTCCAAAACTTGACAAAGACCTTAGCAGAAAAAGAAACTATTGACGGAGAAAGTCACGAGACATTACTCCTGTGTCACCAAGTCATTTTGTATACCTGCTTTTCCATTTCGTTTCCAACATCAGAAGGCAGTAGAGTTCGGGGGTGGGGGGAGGAAGAAATGCAATGTATTCTTTTAATTTTCTAAGTTTTTGAATAATCTTCTGACATCTTGGCATTAAGTGTAAACTTTTATTTAAAGGACGTACAAAGTAGCTACAATTTTCTTTTTACTTTTATTCCTAGAATATGAAGCCAAGAAAACCATAGCAAATGTGTTCATAGCTTTTATTCATATCTGCAAACAAGGGCAAAGTCCTGGGAGGATACATGAAAGTACTCATTACTTTTTGAAAACATAACCTTACAACATGCAACTCCTTCTTTGCTTCACATTGGTGCTAATAGGATCTGTCAACCCTGCCTTTCTCTGTAATTGAGTAAATTGTGACCTCTGTCTAATCCTTCTCCCATCCCCCATTCCCTTTGTGTATGTGTCCACTTACCATCCTGAGAACGTGGGTAGTGATAAATAAAGCATTGAGTAGTACTCTCTCAACTCTTTGAAGGCAGCATGATGCCAGCCCTCTAGTTATATTTCTTTAAGTGTTTACGTTTTTCTGTATTCTTTCTCTTGTGTAGCTGGAACCCTGGGGATGCAAAGCCATGAGAGAGGCCAAGAAGCTAACAAAGTAGCTGTCTCCCTTGTTAGCTTGTTCCTTTATTCTTTAAAAACAAGATAAAAACCATCTGGCTCAGGGCATTACATTTTCCTCCCCCATGCACCTCTATAGATGGAGACTTCACCTGCAGTGAGGGTTTACATTGATTAGGGAGGGAGCAGTAATTCAAGCTTCCATCCTCTTCAAGGATACTTTGCAGTCTTAAAGGTGCTGACCCACTGAGTTAAACTGTCAAGGGAGGATAAAAAAGTATCTTCATCCCAGGAGGTAACAGCTGCTAGGTTTTCAGCACCTTGCATGCTGCTGGAAAAATGTCACAATTGTCAGCTGAAAGAAAAATGACTCTGTTGTCATCTTCTGTTAATGACTGGGCCTTATAAAAGGAACTACATAAGCCTTTTAGAAGGAGTAAGTAGCTGTTTTCCTTTCCTACCACCTTCCCCCACCTCTCCCCCAAATTCCTATGTTGTTCTAAACATTACCTTGGAGTAGATGCACTAAAAACAGTGGTGAAGAATTTAAAACAACCCAGTGTAAGCATGGAGGTTTGATTGGCATAGCTCCTTTATACAGTTGGCTGAGTAGGAGGAACAAGCACATCACTGACACAGAAAATGACATTATCGTGTGTATTAACAAAACAACAACAATAACAAAAAGTCATTCATAAGCCAGTGAACTGAGAGAAAACATACTGTATTTCTGCTCTTTGGAGGACAATTTGTTTTCAAACAGCATCCAGATGGGTAAATACCACGACATTTCTTTTTTCAAGAGAGCCACTTCTTTTCTTCCTTTAAAAAAAAAAAGGGAGAGAAACTCACTGAATTTACTTCCTTTGATAGCTCTGTAATGTTTGTATATAATGGCATTCCCTTCTTTCTGATTTGATTGATGAGGGGGAAAGGTTTAATGAAGTCCCTGATATCAGGCAGACAGGTTTTTTCCCTATTTGTTTTAGGTTAGTCATTTTAATTGTATTGAGTAATTAGAAGGTACACACCGCCAAGGGAGCTTTGTTCTGATAATTGCTCAAGAAAATCCATTCCCTATCTGCCTTTGCTTTGTGTTAAGACATTTCTCCCCCTAGTGGCAATAGTAAGCACTTTGTCTTGGCAGTAGGCAAGGTGTAATTGCAATATGACAAACTATGCTTCAGGGACTATCTTGTAAATACTTTAGTTTGGGGTTTGGCATTATTTCATTATATATGTGTGTTTTTTCCCCCTAAGAAACTTCCTACCTCTTTTTTTTTTTTCCCTGAAGTACTTTGGGCTTTGGATGGAAAAAAATTGCCTGAAATGTTTATTAAAAAAAAACAAAACACCGTAGTGCATCCTGGGTAATGTTTTGCAGCTTAACTTAATTTTAGTCATCTGTTTTAATTACCTATTTATAAAAATGCTTTTGCATTTGTAGACATTATTTAGTACTTTGGGAGAAGCACCTCATTTGAAATAAATAAATAAATTGTACTTATTTTAAATAGTCCATATAAAAGACCTTAAAAGTAATTAATGTAGGTCCCTTAAGTAAGACAAAAATGATCTTTCCAAGTCTGATGAAGTGATTTGTTTATTTAACTTCCCACTTTGGCTGAATCCTTCAGAGTCTAATAACTTTTTTTAAAAAAATGGTTTTTGCAATTTGTGTCTAGCTACAAAAACCCTTCTTCAAAAACAAGCAATTTAATAACCAGCTTTCTTAAAATTACTTTGAGGAAGGAAGACTGTATAGGGGGTTGGTGTTTGGTTTTATTTTTATTTCAGTGTAATCATTCTTTGATAAATTGTGTAATCGCTGACTTAGTAGGAAAAATATTATTGAACTCCTGGGTTGTAATGACCATGAAAAGTGTATTTTCATATAGAGACCTGAGATATTGTGAATAAATTATAAAGGAAACAGCTTATATGTTGGTTGAAGTCCATATGGGCCTAATTTATTTTGTGTTCAGTGCTTAATCTGGATGTACCATTAAAAAGGTGGGAGGGGCTATTGTATCCAGTTGTGTGAATCCTTAAAAAATCTGCCCTAAGAGCGACATGGAATGAGATCAGATACAACTTTGCATCTATTGAATGAGATTTGGTAGCATCATTGTGTCATTTTTAAAGCCCAGTTCCACCTTCCCTAGATGTCACTTTTTAGTTTGCTTTTTCTTGCCCACATTCTTGCTGGGGACTTGATTTGATGTTTTTATTTTATATATATATATACACATATATATATGTGTATATATATATAATCTGAATCTGATTATTTATATATATATATATATGTAATCTGAAGGTCCCTGTGTACCCCTCCCTTCGCCCTAATTACTAACCATTTTCATTATAACTGTATCTTGTTTTGCTATAGGGCTGCTGAACAGATTTCTTAAGCAGCTTTTTGCAAGGTTAAAAGAATGCAGCCCGGTAACAAGTTTGTGTCGTTTTAAATATATACCTTCTAGTAAATAAGGAGAAGTCTGGCAATCAATCCCTTTTAGTGTGTTATATGTTTCACGTGACAACTAAACCTTCTATTGATTAGCCATTACTTTGTTAGATAATCCTATGTCATTGAATCCATTGTAAAAAATTAAACTCTTTAAAATGTTTTACCCTAGCAGCAGTGTGAAAATTGAAAACTTGTTCAGAATTACAGCCTGCTTTCACAAAGAAGGTAGTTTTCAGCAAGGCATCTTACTGGTTTATGCTTATGTGCTTTATATGCAATATAAAAATATATTAAAGTACTCTAACGCAAAACTCTTTTTCTCTGGTTTAGCAATGAAGCTATCTTTTCAGATGTTGCATGGGTACAGAAACTATCTTGCCTGTGGCTCTTATACTCACTAGTTTATTTAGCTGGAAGGAGTCTTATAATAGTAAAATACTGAATGTAAAATATTTGATTCTTTAGAAAGCCTTTTTATTCCACAGTGGTCTAAGGACTGTTGTCAGTTTTGGTTTACTAATCTAGGTGACTTCCTTTGGGGAAAAATAAGATCATATACCCATTTTACAGATGGAATGTCTAGAAAATAAAAACCTATATATATCCTTACTCTAGAAACTCCCGCAGGTTCCCTAATGTTCGCCTGAGTGTGTTATACTCATTTCTGAGGGGAAAAGGAATTTTGGAGGAAAAATGAGTTTTCTACCTGCCATGACTATTTTATTCAGAAAAATAAAATAACATTTTTGTTAATTAACTGGACAGACCTCTAATACTTTATCCCCTAAATATTAACTGCAGACTTTTATATTTTCATTGAAATAAAGTTTTCATACAGTGAATTATATAGATATTAATTGCATAAGTCAATAAATTTTTGATAAGTCTTTCCAATTGTGTAACCACCACCCCAGTCAAGCTATAGGACATTTTCATTACCCAAGAAAGTTCCCTTGTTCTCCTTCCCAGTTTCCCCACCCACAATGAATCAAACATTGATCAGCTTCCTGTCATAGTTTAGTTTCGCCTTTCTTGAATTTTATGTAATAGAATCATCCATGTTGGGGGTCTCACTATCACTCAGCATAATGCTTATGAGATTCATCTATACTTCTGTGTTTATCAGTGGTTTATTCTCTTTTATTGTACAGTAAATTCCATTGAATAAATATACTTCAGTTTTCCATTCTTTTGATGGACACTTGAGCTATTTCCGTTTTTATAAATGACGTTGCTATGAATGCTCTTTAAACTTTTTTGGTGAGCATGTGTTAAATACTTTGTCATGTGCTTTTTGACTATTCACATATTTTCTTTTGCGAAGTATCTGGTTTTTTGCCATAAAAAATTGCATTGTCTGCCTTATTATTGAGTTCTAGATGGTCCTCTGTCAGATATGTGTTCTGAATATTTTCTCACAGTCTATATCTTGCCTGTTTATTCATGGTGTGTTTTGATGAGAAGTTTCTAATTTTTGAATGAAGTCCAGTCAATCAACCCTTACCCCATGATTATGAAGATATTCTAGGTTTTGTTCTATTGATAGAAGCTTTATAAGTTTTAGCTTTTACCTTGAAGTCTGATCCATTTCAAATTAATTCTTAAGTGTATTGTGAAGTAGAGTTAGGGGCTCATTATTTTCCCCATACTTTTTTTTGACTGAAAATTTTTAAGATAGTTTATTTTTTTCCTGCAGTTTATTGTTAACATTTTATTGTGCTTATTTTCTGATTGTTTGGTTGGCTAGTATTTGTTTGCTCATTTATTATTTATACTTTTAATTGAAGTATAGTTGATGTATCATATGTTACAGGTGTATAGTATAGTGATTCACAGTTTCTAAAGGTTATACTACATTTATAGTTATAAAATATTGGCTATATTCTCTGTGTTGTACAATCCCCATACTTTTTTATTCAGTTGTTTTGGAACCATCGTTGAAAAGGCTTTCCTTTCCTCCATTGAATTACATGGGTGCCTTTGTCAAAAATCAGTTGGCTGTACAAGTGTAGTCTATTTCTGAACCTCCTGGAAAAGAGGCTGTTTGCTGCTGTATGCAGAGCAAAGGGTAACAGTGGCTGAGGCACTGACCAACTCCTACTTCATGTCCCTGCATGACATAGAAGATGAGCTCAAAGTCCTCTATTTTTTTTAGAGGTGTCTATCCTTGCACCAAATATTACACTGTCTTGATTGTAATTTTAGTAATTCTTGAAATCAGGTAATGTGAGTCCTCCACATTTTAAAATGTCCAGAATAGGTAAATCCACAGACAGAAAGCCTAACATTTTCTTTTCTACAAATCAGGTTAGAGCAATATCATTATGATGACCTTTTTTTTTTTTTTTTTTTTTTTTTTCTATACGCGGGCCTCTCACTGTTGTGGCCTCTCCTGTCGCAGAGCACAGGCTCAGCGGCCATGGCTCCCGGGCCTAGCTGCTCTGCGGCATGTGGGATCTTCCCGGACCGGGGCACGAACCCGTGTCCCCTGCATCGGCAGGCGGACTCTCAACCACTGCGCCACCAGGAAAGCCCCACATTTTAATTTTTAATATTGTTTTGGCTATTCTAGGTACTTTACACTTCTATGTAAATTTTAGAATCAAGTTAGAATTTCTATTAGAAAGAAGTCTGTGGGGTGTTGATTTGGATTCTTTTGAAACTATATATTCATTTGAGTAGAATTAACCTCTCAATAATATTGAGTCTTCCAGTGTGCAGACAGGGTCTGTATCTCCGTTTGTCTTTTTAAATTTTTCTAAGCAATGTGTTTTAGTTTTCAGTGTACATTTCTTGCACATAGTTTGTTAGATTTATTCCTAAGTATTTAATGTTTGTCAGTGCTATTGTAAACTTTTCTCATTCTCTGTTTGTTGCTAGATTATATAAATGCAATTGGTTTTTGACTGTTGACCTTGTTTCCTATCATTTGTGAATAAAGAGAATTTTATTTTTTCTTTTCCAACCTATTTGCCTTTTGTTTCTTTTTCTTGCTTTTTTTGAATGGCTAAGGCCTCCCTATAATGTTAAATAAATGTGGTAAGAGGACATCTTCACCTTGTTCCCAGTTGAAAGAGAGTATTACGTCTTTTGCCACTAAGTATGTTGTTAGTTGAAATTTTTTAGATGCCCTTTATGGGATTGAAGAAGTTCCCTTTTATTCCTAGCTTGCTGAGGTCTCTTTTTTTAAAAAATCATGAATGGGTGTTTAATTTTGTCAAATTCACCTCCCCATTCTATTAATATGGATAATTACATTAATTGACTTTATTAAGAAGTTTTGTGTCTGTGTTCATGAGGGATATTGGTCTGTAGGTTGTTTTCAAATGTCTCTGTCATGTTTTGGTGTCAAGGTTATGCTGGTCTTATAAAATGAGTTGGGAAGTCTTTCCTTCCTCCTCCATTTTCTAAAAGTGTTTGTATATGATCCTGATGTTCTTCTTCCTTAATATTTAATAGAATTCACCAGTGAAACTGTCTGGGCCAGAAGTTTTCTTTGTGCAAAGTTTTTTTTTTTTTAATTTATGTGGAGTGGTTTTTAATAATTTCAACTTCTTTAATAGATATAGAGCCGTCTAGATTTTCTATTTCTTGTGTCAGTTTTGGTAATTTGTGTCTTTCAAGAAATGTGTCCTATTTTATTCAACAGATTGTGAACTATTAATATATTTTATTTTATTTTAATACTCTTTCATTTTGGGTCAATGAGAGCCCATTTAGGCTGGCATCTATGCTCCTCTGTTGTATGTCCAACATTCCCTGAGTGTTTCCAGGTTCATCTTGTATTTACCCTGTCCAACCCTGGAATCAACCATTTCTCCAGGGAACTATGGTTCCTTTTAGCGAAGAATGGTATTTAGAAGCCAAGATTTAAGCATTAACTTTTATTTTACATCTATATTATATGTTTTGAAAACCATGAGTTCACACTGATACCTCCAGTTCCAGTATAGTGACACAGAGTTTGTTTTAGATTTCTCCCTCTACATATTTGTACTTCTCTTTTCTAATGGTAAGAAACCTGGTTTTTTTTCCTTTTAGCACTTAAAAAAATCATGTTCCCCAGGGAATTCCGTGGTGGTGTAGTGGTTAGGACTTGGCGCTTTCACTGCCAAGGGCCCAGTTCAGTCCCTGGTCGGAGAACTAAGATCCCGCCCTCAAGCCACGAGGTACAGCCAAAAAAAAAAAAATAGTGTTCCCTTGTCTTCTAACCTTCATTGTTTATGGTGAAAAATCTGCCATTATTTATATTGTTACTTCCATGTATGCAGCATCCCTTTTTTCTTTGGCTGCATTTAAAGTTTTGTCTTTGTTATTGGTTTTCAGCAGTTTTGACTGTGTTGGGCCTAGGTCTTGTTTTCTGATTTGGGGTTTTTTTGTATTAATCTTCTGGGGTTTGCTTATCTTAGATCAGTAAGCCAATGGTTTTCACCAAATTTTAGAAATATTTGGTCACTATTTTTAACTTTTTGTGCCCCATTCTTGCCTCTCTTCTGGGTCTCCAGTTACACAATGTTAGAGCATTGAAAATTGTCCCACAGGTGGCTGAGACTCTGTTCTTTTTTTCTTTTACTCTTTCTGTTCTTCAGATTATTTCAGTTGAATCTGTCTCTGAAGTTCATTGGCCTTTTCTTCTGCCATCTCCAACCTGCTTTTAAGTCCATCCAGTAAATTTTTAATTTCTAGAATTTGTTTGGTTCATTTTAGTTTTTTAAGGGTGAAAATTTCCATCTGTTTACTCATTGTGATTGTATCTTTCTTTAAGTTGTTGAACATATTTGTTATAGCTTCTGTAGAGCCTTTATGTACTGATTCCCATAACTAGATCATCTCGGGGTCGTCTTCTATTGATTTCTTTTTCTCTTTACTATGGGTCCCATTTATTTTCTTCTTCTCATGTCTAGTGTTTTTGATTGTATAGTGGACATTATAAACAATACATTGTGGAGACTCTGGTTTCTTTTATCTTTCTCTGATTATCTTACTGGCTGACCACTGTGACTTCATACAGTCTTGGTTTATGTTTCTTAGGGCAGGTGTGTTTTGGTTTTGACCTTAGTCCTGAGGTACATCCTTTAGTTCTGAAGACTTACTCTTTAGTCTAAATGCAGGGTCTTTCTAAGTTTTCAATGGAAAGTTTGAAACGCTTATTAAGACCCTCTAATTCAGTAGGAATCAAATTCAAAACCTTGTCTCCCCTCATGGGCAGCAGCTGGAGTCTCTGTTCAGATCTTTCAGTCTTCTAACTTTTACTTTCCATTGGAATATTTGGAGTCTCCCATTTATGTAAGTAGTTTGAGGGTTAGCCATGGATTTGAGGAAATTTATATGCATGTTTTGATGCTTCCTCCCTACCCTGTCTCTTTCTATTTTCTATTTTTCTTCTCAATTTCTAGCCACTATGGCTGCCCTGAACTCCATCTTCTGACATCTCAAGCTGATAGGCTGTGGCGTTCTAACTGAATTTTAGTCACCCTGCACCAAATAGCCTCATGAGTACCCTCAGGGAAAAAGCATGTAAACATGGATCTTACCCAGTGTGATTCTCCTTTTTCAAAGTCAGTCCACATCTCCCCCCAATTTCTGCCTACTTTTGGTCAACCTCTAGTGCCTTTGTTATTTTAAAATATTTTTTCCATGGTTTATAATTGTTTTCTGAGAAGGGGTTAATCTAATACAAACATCTCTGCCATTATTGGAACCAGAACTCTTTGACTTAAAGTATTATTTTATTTAGTATATATCAATTGCTTCATAAATGTTTTAAAAACACATTCAGTTTCATTTTTTAAAAATTGTGTTGTCAGATGACATAAATCACAGCAAGATCCTTTTTGACCCACCTCCTAGAGAAATGGAAATAAAAACAAAACTAAACAAATGGGACCTAATGAAACTTAAAAGCTTTTGCACAGCAAAGGAAACCATAAACAAGACGAAAAGACAACCCTCAGAATGGAAGAAAATATTTGCAAACGAAGCAACTGACAAAGGATTAATCTCCAAAATTTACAAGCAGTTCATGCAGCTCAATATCAAAAAAACAAACAACCCAATCCAAAAATGGGCAGAAGACCTAAACAGACATTTCTCCAAAGAAGATATGCGGATTACCAACAAACACATGAAAGGATGCTCAACATCACTAATCATTAGAGAAATGCAAATCAAAACTACAATGAGGGGGTGGGATAGGGAGGGTGGGAGGGAGGGTGATGCAAGAGGGAAGAGATATGGGAACATATGTATATGTATAACTGATTCACTTTGTTGTAAAGGAGAAACTAACACACTATTGTAAAACAGTTATACTCCAATAAAGATGTTAAAAAAACAAAAAACTACAATGAGGTATCACCTCACACCAGTCAGAATGGCCATCATCAAAAAATCTACAAGCAATAAATTCTGGAGAGGGTGTGTAGAAAAGGGAACCCTCTTGCACTATTGGTGGGAATGTAAATTGATACGGCCACTATGGAGAACAGTATGGAGGTTCCTTAAAAAACTAAAAATAGAACTGCCATATGACCCAGCAATCCCACTACTGGGCATATACCCTGAGAACTCCATAATTTAAAAAGAGGCATGCACCCCGATGTTCATTGAAGCACTATTTACAATAGCCAGGACATGGAAGCAACCTAAGTGTCCATTGTCAGCTGAATGGATAAAGAAAATGTGGCACATATATACAGTGGAATATTACTCAGCCATAAAAAGAAATGAAATTGAGTTATTTATAATGAGGTGGATGGACCTAGAGTCTGTCATACAGAGTGAAATAAGTCAGAAAAACAAGTACTGTATGCTAACACATATATATGGAATCTAAAAAAAAAAAAAGGTTCTGAAGAACCTGGGGTCAGGACAGGAATAAGATGCAGACATAGAGAATGGACTTGAGGACACGGAGAGGGGGAAGGGTAAGCTGGAACGAAGTGAGAGAGTGGCATGGACTTATATACACTACCAAATGTAAATTAGATAGCTAGTGGGAAGCTGCCGCATAGCACAGGGAGATCAGCTCGGTGCTTTGTGACCACCTAGAGGAGTGGGATAGGGAGGGTGGGAGGGAGACACAAGAGGGAGGAGATATATGTATATGTATAGCTGATTCACTTCGTTATAAAACAGAAACTAACACACCATTGTAAAGCAATTATACTCCATTAAAGATGTTAAAAAAAAAATTGTGTTGTCGGGACTTCCCTGGTGGTCCTGTGGTAGAGAATCTGCCTTCCAATGCAGGGGATGCGGGTTTGATCCCTGGTCCAGGAACTAAGATCCCACATGCCGCGGGGCAACTAAGCCCCCACGCCACCACTACTGAGCTCGCGCGCCTCAGCTAGAGCCCGTGTGCCGCAAACTACAGAGCCCACGCACTCTGGAACCCGTGTGCCACAACTATAGAGCCCACTTGTCCTGGAGCCTGCGTGCCACAGCTAGAGAAGAAATAAAACCCACACGCCACAACTAGAGAGAAGCCCACACGCCGCAGTGAAGAGCCCGCGTGCCACAATGAAAGATCCCACATGCCTCAACGAAGATCCTGTATGCCACAACTAAGACCCAAAACAGCTAAAAATAAATAAATCTTTTTTTTTTAATTGTGTTGTCTCTACATGAATAGTGTTTGTGGTATTAGCAGTTGCAAAAGAAGTACTGAACCTGAGTCCAGAATGTATTAGTACATGTCCCAATAGTGCCTGTACACTAATGTCAAATGATCGTTTATTCTTTTAAAATATGTGCTTGAAATAATTTCAACTTAAACAATATAAGAATAAAACAAATGGATAAATTTTTAAAAGTTTAACTTGTTTAGTTTAAATGGAAAACCAAATTTATAATGTTATTTTTCCCTATTTTCTTAAATTTTATTCTTGTCTATTTACTCTTTTCCAAAGAATGATAATTGACCAAAAATGAATTATTTAAAATATCTATGCATCCATTGCTAATATAAATAAATACATAAATGAATAAGTAAACAAACAGGGGAAGAACTATAGCGCTTCCTTAAGAAGAATTCCAATTAATAGATGTAGATGGAAAGAGAAATTTAAAAGTCACCATTAGAACACCACAGTAAAAATTACAACAGGCAAAATCCACCAGTATGCTACAATTAGCAGGCAAAAGTTGAAGCAGAAGCAAAATATTTGCATAGTCTTCAAGTATTTCCCACAATATATTTAGTAATTTCTAAAGGAAAAATAATAAGCTTATAATAGAGAATCTTGGCAGACACAACCATAGGCAAGTGGTCAAGGTTAATATCACCAGAAGCACTCAGCAACATACCTCTTGACTTGATGCATTGAGAAGGGCATATCACCTCTGTTGTATCCTTCCCAATAATGTATAACCTCAATCTGATCATGAGAAAACATGAGACAAACCCAAACAAAGGGACATTCTGTAGATTAATCAGTACTCTTCAGAAGTGTCAGAATCATGAAAGACAAGCAAAGACTGAGGAATTGTCACAGGTTAGAGGAAACTAAGGATACACAGCAACTAAATGCAATGTGGGATCTTGGATTAGATTCTGAACAGAAAAAGGATGTTAGTGGAAAAACTGGTGAAACTCAAATAAGTTCTTAACTTTATATTGTACCAAGGTTAATTCCTTAGTTTTGATAAATGTTCTGTGGTTGTGTAAAACATCAACATAAAGGGAAGCTGGGGGATTTCCCTGGTGGTCCAGTGGTTAAGAGTCCAGCTGCCAATGCAAGGGACGCGGGTTCGATCCCTGGTGGGGGAACTAAAATCCCACATGCTGCAGGGCAACTAAGCCCACGTGCTGCAACTATTGAGCAAGCCCACGCACTGCAACTAGAGAGCCCACGTGCTGCAACTACAGAGCCCCCGTGTGCCACAACTAGAGAGAAGCCCGTGCACCACAACTAGAGAGGAGCCTGTGCACCGCAACGAAAGATCCCGTGTGCCACAGCTAAGACCCGCTGCAGACAAAAATAATAAATAAATATTTTAAAAAACATAAAGGAAAGCTGGGGAAGGGTATACAGGAACTCATATCTATTTTTGCAACTATTCTGTAAATCTAGAATTTTAAAAACTTGATTCTTTCCTATTATTGGTTATAAGAGATCGCCCACGTCTTAAGATTTTTCTCTTTAATTTCAACACACATATTTATATCAGTAGTTCTCAAAGAGTGTTCTTAGACCAGCAGCATTAACATCAGCTGGGGACTTGTTAAAAATGCAGGTTCTCAGAAGCTCTGGTGATGGGACCCAGCGATCTGTGTTTTTTTTGTTTTTTTTTTTTTTTTGCGGTACGCGGACCTCTCACTGCTGTGGCCTTTCCCGTTGCGGGGCACAGGCTCCGGACGCGCAGGCTCAGCGGCCACGGCTCACGGGCCCAGCCGCTCCGCGGCATGTGGGATCTTCCCAGACCGGGGCACGAACCCGTGTCCCCTGAATCGGCAGGCGGACTCTCAACCACTGCGCCACCAGGGAAGCCCGCGATCTGTGTTTTAACAAGCCCAGATGATTCTGACATGCACCATTGTTTGAGAGCCGTGACATGTACTATCAGTAAAAACTTAAGACTAAAAGGAAACATTTTAATTAATATATTGGCAAGTTTGATTACAATAAAGTATAACCAGTGTTTTTTTTTAAACTGGTAAAATACATGTAACATAACATTTACCATCTTAACTATTCTTAAACATACAGTTCGTGATATTAAATACATTCACATTGTTGTGTAATAGTCACCACCATTCATCTGCATAACTCTTTTTAAAAAATTTTTTTAAATTTTATTTTTGGCTGCATTGGGTCTTTGTTGCTGTGCGCGGGCTTTTCTCTAGTTGCGGCGAGCCGGGGCTACTCTTTGTTGTGGTGCATGAGCTTCTCATTGCGGTGGCTTCTCTTGTTGCCAAGCATAGGCTCTAGGCACGTGGGCTTCAGTAGTTGTGGCTCACGGGCTCTAGAGCGCAGGCTCAATAGTTGTGGCACTGGCTTAGTTCCTCCGTGGCATGTGGGATCTTCCTGGAACAGGGCTCGAACCCATGTCCCCTACATTGGCAGGCGGATTCTTAACCACTGCGCCACCAGGGAAGTCCTATCCACATAACTCTTAACGTCTTATAAAACTGAAACTCTGTACTCATTAAACAGTAACTCCCTATTCCCCGCTTCTCCCAGCCCCTGGCAGCCACCATTCTATTTTCTGTTTTGACTATCTAAGTGGAATCATACAGTGTTTGTCTTTTTGTGACTGGGTTATTTCACATAGCATACCGTCCTTAGGTTTCATCCATGTTGCAGTATATGTCAGAACTTCTTTCCTTTTTAAGGCTGAATACCATTCTACTGTATGTATATGCCACATTTTGCTTATCCATTCATCCATCAGTGGACACTTGGGTTGCTTCCACATTTTAGCTATTGTGGATAATGCTGCTATGAACATGGATGTACAAGTATCTCATCAAGACTCTGTTTTCAGTTCTTTGGGGTACATACCCAGAATTGGAATTGCTGGATCATATGGTAATTCTATTTTTAATTCTTTTGAGGAACCGCCACTATACTGTTTTCCACAGTGGCTGTACCATTTTTACATTCCCACTAACAGGGGAATGTAAGGGTTCAGATTTCTCCACATTTTCACCAACACTTGTTTTCTGGTTTTGTTTTGTTTTTTTAATAGTAACCATCCTAATGGGTGTAAGGTGGTATCTTATGGTAGTTTTGATTTGCATTCCTCTCATGATTAGTCATGTTGAGAATCTTTTCATGTGCTTTTTAGCCATTTGCATATCTTCTTGGATAATCTCTGTTCAAATCCTTTGCCCATTTTTGAATAACTGACACCCCTACCTTTCGTATATGCAGTAAAGTCACTGCTGCTCACATACTTGTTCATGAGCACATCAGTGGCACTTTTGGGCTCTCACTGTCTTTACTTCCCCCTGTCTACCTTGTCCCGCAGCTCCCATAAATCTGGTATTTACACATAGGATCTATTTGTGTGTTGATTTTGAGAAATAAGGCAGAATTTGAAAACTACATGACAGTATTTCAGTATTTAAACCTATTTCCAAAAAATTCTCTTTACAGACCTACAACAGCTGTGCCAGACTCTGCTTAAATCAAGAGACAGTATGTCTAGCAAGCACTGCTATGAAGACTGAAAATTGTGTGGCCAAAGTAAGTAATATTACACATCAATATATATTATACCACATCATAATAATGGTTTATCTATAGACATCTTTACTCAGTATTGCTATTAAAGACTATTATAGGACTTTTAAATATTTATTTATTTTATTTTTATTTATTTGGCTGCGCTGGGTCTTAGTTGTGGCGTGTGGGATCTTTTAGTTGCAGCACATGGGATCTTTAGCTGCGGCATACAAGCTTTTTATCTTTAGTTGGGCATGCAGGATCTAGTCCCCTAACCAGGGATTGAAGCCAGGGCCCCTGCATTGGAAGCACAGAGTCTTAACGGCTGGACCACCAGGGAATCCCTATTTTTAAAAAGAATGTAGGAGGCATCATTTTATCCAAAGCAGATTGCAAGTTGGAGTTTCTTTCTCTTCAGTTGCAGCAGAAGTTTTTGATTATGTGTTCTGGTCACACTTTAGTCTAATTCACATTTGTTGCTTGACAGTAGTTATGGATTATTACAGATAAGATTTGTGTGGGACTTCCCTGGCCGTCCAGTGGTTAAGACTCCTTGCTTCCACTGCAGGGGACACGAGTTCGATCCCCGGTCGGGGAACTAAAGATCCCGTGTGGCACAGCCAAAAAAAAAATATTTGTATAAAAAAAATACAGTTATTCTCATAAGTTTGTTGATGGTTTTAAAATGTAATAAGTATAGAGTACACCATTGTAGGATTGTGAAATATGCTATAGAAAATCCAATTATTATATCACTATTATTATTTATTGAGCAGCTATTGATAAAAATACCGCTTTTGGTGATCTTGATCTGACTGGACAAGTATGTTTAATCACACATATGGAGCTTCTTGTTTGTTATGTATAAATGTGTGCCATATCTATAGCCTAAATACAAAAATAATCTTATGTATTAGAGATATTACAATCTAATAATTGTATCAACTATGCCTCAAGTTTTCCATCTCTAATTACTGAGGAACTTTGACCGAAATTTAAATTATTCCAGGAGTAAGTAAAAGTACAGTACGGGCTCTGTTTCTAGACTTCTACTCTGCATATCTGCAAAATTACTGCCTTTTATAACTATTCAGGGATTTGTCACTTTTACAACATTCCCAACTTTAACTAGTTTAATCTATTGTGTTATACACTCAGGGTCTCTGTTACTGTTATTATTAGAGCCAGGCCTGGTATCATGTGTCTCCATTCTTTGCTACAAAAATCAAGGAACAGCAATATTTTTTATTTTGTTTTATTTCTTAAAACATGAAGTAGTTTCAGTTGATAAAGGACATACTTTGTCAACTGAAAATATATCATACAAAATAGAACCATTGGAAATGATCCATATAAGAAGTGTTGGAATTTATTAAAAGTTATAGTGAAAAAAGGTAGAGTTAATCAGTTCAGTTCTTAAATTAGAATGTCTTAATAATTTACTGCAAAATAGGAATATTATAAATTAACGTGTATTTATTTTTCAATCATATAGTCACAACTAGCCAAGTGCTGATTGACCCTATTTTTTATCTAGTATTTGTACTTTGAGGAGACCAATAATTTGGGCCTTTGAAAATAATCTTTTTCCTTTTTGGCCATGCTGTTCTCAGTTTCATCACAAGTGGGTGACTTCTGGCTAAACAAGGTAAAATCTTAGCGTGAGCACTGATCCAAGGACAGGGTGACGATTTTAATGAGTTACACTGAGAGCTGGCCAAGTGAGCATCTGTTCCTTTTGTTTTCTCAATACTTTGTAAGCCAGGATCTCTAAGCTACATAGCTATGTTGGTGTATATCTGTATGATGGTTTTTTTTTTTCCTCTCCTACCTTCTACTTTAGCAGTGCATGGTTAGAAATCTTGAGGCATCTGGCACAATGGCATAATTTCTTCTATGCTCTTGAGTGAGGAAATAAATTTGCTCATTGCTGCTGTTTCCATTGCTCTCAACTGGTGATCCTCTCATCCCATTCTTGCTTATTTTAGCATTATTCTGCCACCTATATCCTTTCATCATCTCCTTAAACACCCTAATTTAATAATGATTTCTATCATTCCCTAGTTTAGGAACCCACCTACCTTTCTGATTGCTTTTATTGGCCCATCTTCATCTTCTGGTTCATTGCTTCAGATTTGAGCCAAATAATCAGTTGGTCAATGGCAAATAAAAACATGTAGCTGAAAATTCTCTTTCTTGCAACAGTCTCCAGTGAAGTGCCAATAACATGGGAATAGGAAGAATTTTCCCTTTTTTATTTACATATGTTACGTGTATCTCATGATTCTGTGCTGCTTCTACTGGCCTCATTTATTGCTTGCCTTTTGAAAAGTAATGACTTGCCATTATTTTTGTAGGTCTGTAAGCTTGTCCCTATTTCATGCTCTTCACCTTTAGCCCTTAACTGGATAGTTTCACCTGCTATACTTGATATGGCTGCATTGGTTTTTAACTTGGTACAAGTATGTGTTGTTGATTCAGATTGTGCTCCAAAGTGGCCTTGAATGTCCACCTCCATGGAGAACAGCTATAATATGGTGATATCAACCATTTTGGTCCTCTAGTTTGGTCCAATTAGTTATTCAAAACAACTAATTCTGATAGGTGTGACTTTGGTTTGGGTGCAGATGGTAATTAAAGTCTAAGACCTTATTATTGAATACTGTTTATATAAGACATTAATACCAGTTAGTCCCTTTAAAAACAGCAATCCTGTTATGTTTGGACCCCTATAATATATTGTATGTGACTTCTTTGCCAGAGATATCTTAAAATAAATGTTTTATAATAGGTGTATGAAAAGAGACCCTTAGTCCTCTTTAGAATACAAGAAGACAAAGTTGTAAGGCAAACTACAGCCACCCTCGGTTAATAATCTTCTGAATCTCTGACTTGAAGAATGAGTCTTAAGAAAACATTTTAAAATAAAGATGGAAGAAGGGTCATTTTATAGTATAACTTAATCCAAGTAATATTTGGAGGCATTGAGGTGTTTTTTATTTCTTCCAGAGCCTGCCTTCTTACTAATTATAGCCCTGTAGTTCATGAGGTTTGTGTTTGGAACATGATAAGCTCTGTGTTTATTGTAGCTTTAAATGGACAGTCATTATTGACCTCCAACTTAATCTTTAAAATCAATAATCATGTTGTACCTAATTGTCAACCTTCATTATGTTTTTTAATTTGTAAAGAAAGCTTACTGGAAAAATAAAGAGCATTAATTTTTGTTATATTTTTATTGACTTTAAGTATTATTGAAAATTTTTGTTTTCAGGCTTTTCCCTAATTTACCCTTATACACACACATACACATACAGTTAAAACTGAGTTGTTTTTGAACACATCTGCCTGGATTCCTGCCTAGGTCAGAGAAGTTCTGCCTCTTTATATTTAGAAAACAAACCCCTTCCATAGTCCTTTGTAGATGTGTTCTGTATTGTAGTTGTTTGTTGTTATTGTTTTTTACTTTAGACTAATAATCTTTTTGCAACTGAGACAGAAAAATGTGATGTTCCTTTCCACTCACTCCAGATTTTGATAGAAGACTTGTTTTATTTATTTCCAAAATTATATCCGCAGGAAACAAGCTGTTTAAATTCAGATTATGCTGAAGCAAAATGGTCCTGGTATGAGAAGCAACGTGCTGTTTTACGAGCACAGAGTCCCTTTTCTCATAACTGATTGATAGTAAATATTTTCCTGAAGAATTATTGCCAACCATGAACAGTGCAACTGTTTCACTTTTTTCCTGTGCTACTTGCTGTACCAGCCATTGTCGGTAATTAAGATCTACAATTCACAATGCAGACGTTTGCACTTCCTCTGGGTCTGTGCTATTTATAAGGCATTTCAACTGTTCAGAGTTTCTTTTGAGTTTTAAACTACGGGTTAACAGACTTCTTTAATATACTGTTCCACAAGTAGCATGTCAGATGGTCCGTTCTGCACACAAGCTTCTCTGTTGGGTCTAAAGAGTAGCTTTGTGGAGAATATATTAAGAATTAACCATATCATTGAGGCTGATGTGGTTGGAAAAACTGAAGTATAATGTTTTATACATTAGGCTTATTGCTGTATTAAAGAGGCAGGAATTAAGTTCAGAAGTAATGTTTTTTCTTCCGTCTTTAAATATTTATATGAATTTAATGAATGTTCATGGGGGTTACAGGGAGGTTCTGAGAAATACTAGTACAGTGACTTTTCCAAGCTCACTTTGAAGTAATAATAGAATCAAGAATCCTCATTATAGACAACAGTTTGTGTGTTTGTCAGATTAAGGATATGAGAATACATAACCTTCTAGATGTGCATGATATTTAAGAATACAAACATGGGGCACCAAAATGGATCAGCAGATTGACAGCACATTTGTTGTGTAATCAGCTTCAGGAACCCTAAGTAGCATATGCCACTGGAGGGGAAAGTGTAAACAGGAATCCTGGTCTGTATTAAAACTGGTAAAATTCAAAGTCATTTTTAACCATTTCAGCAAAGTTAATTAAAAAAAAAGTTAGGACCCCAGTGAGAATCTTCATGAATTATAGTCTAGATTCACAGTAAATACTTGCACAGTCTCCTTGCTACCTGCGCTCATTGTTAAACATACAAGAAACTGAAAGCTGTTAACAAAATATGTTAAACTTTTGCCCTGAATGGGGATCAGACTGACTGTTTTTTTTTTTTTTTTTTTTTTTGTGGTATGCGGGCCTCCCTCTGCTGCGGCCTTTCCCCTTGCAGAGCACACTCCGGACGCGCAGGCTCAGCGGCCATGGCCCACGGGCCCAGCCGCTCCGCGGCATGTGGGATCCTCCCAGACCGGGGCGCGAACCCGGTTCCCCTGCATCGGCAGGCGGACGCGCAACCACTGCGCCACCAGGGAAGCCCCCAGACTGACTGTTTTTAAGTCTGAAGTCAGAGGCATTGATTCTGCACATTGGCCGCCAGCATCTTCCAGCAGAGCAGATCTGTGGAGAAAGGCAGGACACAGGTTCAGTGCTGATTTCTTGATGGCTCCTTGAATAAACAGAGCTTATAACAAAGCCTTTTCAAGGCAGTTTTATTTGCCAAAAGCTAAAATTTTCTGTAGTTCTTTTGAACTACAGTGTTTCTGTAAACTTTTTCCCTTCAGTGAACTCTTTATGAGCCTTTTTTTAGATAGCAGCAGTGGTTCAGCTGTTGGGAACCACTGATATATCTGACTGAGGCGCTTCAAGATGCTAGAACCTATTCACATTTCTATCTAGCCAGGGAGCTAATAAGATTGAGTTTGTCTTTGTGGGTTGATCTAGATTAGCATGAGATGAGCCCAGTCATTGTCTCCCTCAGTGAAAAAGGAAAGGTTGGGAGAGAGTGGGGTGAAGGAAGAAAGTTTTTCATCAAGAACTGACTGCAGTATTGCCTGCTGATGCATGTCGGATCACCCGCACCAAGAGATCACATGGCTTCTCCAAAAGTCAAACGATCAATTCGCCTCGTTTTGGCTCTGTACTTAATGCACAAACAGTGCGATCTGCGGGGCTGTAATTGCATTGTTAGGGCCAAGGAACAAGCCTGTGCCTTTTCAGCAGACAGCTGGCAGGGAGAGAGGCATGTTGTTAGGAAAGAGAGAGGCAAGGCAAATAAAATTACTGCTAACGCTCAGAGATCGGCAGGAGTCCTACTTGCCTAATCTTACCGGTGGGAGCAAGCGGCTGTTGTAATCCAATTATAGCAGCATAAGCAATTTGTTAGACACTCCGCATAATGTAACAATTTCCCAATAAACTCTGACTTGTAATAACGTCGGCAAGAGTCCGCATAAATCTGCCCGAATGGTGGGGGCTGGAGCGTTAGGCTGGGGGCTTGTAATTGGCGCCATCAGCACGTTTTGCGGAGTGCAGTATGGTGCAGTCTTTAGTGCAGGAATTTTAAGGAGAAAAGCGTGGCACACGTTTCTTAGAAGAAGAAAAGTGGCTGTTAAAGGGCGAGCAGCAAGAAGGGCATACTCTTGCCTTCACATTACCTAGGAATCTTAGTATAGAAAGAAAACAGGAGGAAGCCATGTTTCCTTCTAATACTAAAAAGGGGAATGGGGGTAGAATGTGTGGATTAAATTCCTTTATTTAAAAGGCATCAGTTTCCATTATTTATACCCTCCTTCTCCAGCCCCCCAAAATGCTGTTCAGGCAGCATTTAGCTAACATGTTTACAAAATGTCCTCAGCTAGGCAAGCCTAGAAATGCCACATTAACGTATATTTTCTTCTAGAGTTTAGCATTTTCTTTACAACAGGAAAATATATTTTCTTTGTGCCCAGGACAAATCTTTTAAAGATATTATCTCATTGACTATCAAACCTTTGTGTAGAATTCTGTCTTCTGCTTTAAGAAACCATCTCTTACTGAAGGGTTTAAAACCCAGATTGTTGTTTGCTTATCTGGCTTTATTAATGCTTCTTATTTTCCAGTTCTGAAATATATTGTGAATTTCTGTGATACTAGGATTAATAATCTTTCTTGTTGATCACTTACATTGTATAAGAATACAGTTTTTATTATTTAAACCTATACCTATATAATCATTATAGAGATCATTTTGATTCCTAAGTCATAAAATTGCTGTTTTAGAAAAATATTTGTTGTTGTGTTGTACAAATTAGAACCTCCACTATTTATTGATTGATTAGCATTTGTAGTCACAGAATAGAGTTCCTTATTTTACAGGGTATAGGAGGTGAAGAGTGCTCACATATTCGAGTTAATAGACAGATTTTCATGCTACTGTGTGTGTATTAAATAGCTACTTTCTTATGCCAACCCAACTGTTCATTGTTGTTAATTTGTGTCAAAACCAAGCTTATAAAATAAGAACAGGATTCTTCAAAATACCATGTTGCTGTGGGTATTATTACAATAAATATTTACTTTCAGTATAAACATTTCCTTCTACTGAAGCAAATGCTGCCTTGTTTGACTGGAGCTACATCAATAAACTGCAGTGCCTCTAATAAAGCCACTCAGTGTCTGGGTTTAACTAATGGCTGATTTTCATGGCTTTGACAGTGAGCTGTGTGCGTTATTTTCTCCTGATATTGTAAAAATAATGAGAGCAAATTAGAACAATCAGTTTACACAGATAGCTCCTGATTGGAGGTGATGGGCAATATGGTAGCAGGTAATCCATCTTCGGGCTCCTGTCACATTAACTTCAGCAGTGTGAAAAGATCAGGTGGGGTAAGCAGGGATCCTGCCCAATCGGAACACTGAAATTAATGAGAAGAGCATTGTTCTGTGATCAACCTTTTAATTAGCAAGACTGGAAATGTTGGGAGTGATGAAGGCAACACCACAGCTGCACAATGCCAGGCACAGTTCCTTAAAAGAGAATGAAAAAGAAAAATCTTTGGGTTTTACATCATACTTTTGTTGCTGTATACAGGCATTGTGTTTCCACTCTAGAGCTGGTTTACAGACTTTAAGAAATACTGCCTATACACTTGAAACTAATATAGTGTTATATGCCAATTTTACTTCGATTGAAAGAAAGAAATACTACCTACTTTCCAAAGTATTGTCACAAATATGGTTGATGTATTAATGATCTGTAGACAGTAATTCTATCAGGGGTCATTTAGAACTTTACAGTTTCTTTGGCATTGCACTCTGGGTTTTAACCTTTGATTTTTTAAAAATCAGGTAACCAGAGAAATTAAAATTTTAAAAGGTCTGCCTTCTCAGCCTCCTACCACCCGACCCCTCCAATATAGGGTTTTCCTTGCAAGCAGCATGCGAGTTTTCTGGTTTGGAGGACTTCTGTCACTTTGAATTATTTAAAAGAGGACCCTAATGCAGGCAGTAAGCTATGGCATATTTAAATTATGTTCCTTTCCTGATTCTGTTTATTAGGAAATTCACAATTTGGTTTTTTTTCCCTATGCCATTGACTTCTCTGTGTAGGGGACTGTGTTATTTCAGTTTATATAATTGAGAATTGACTATCAATGAATAGTGTTTATAGGAGGAAGAGGGGGGAATATCTATGCAGTAACTGAGACTAAAGGCTGGTTCATCCACTTAAGGCTCAGTTATACTAAAATTGTAACCATGTTAATCATCCCTGAAATATTGGAAAATATAGTATTAGGCTGTGGAAGACATTAATGAGCCAAATTTTCTCTACCAAATCAGTGCCTGTTTTCTTGGCCACCTTTGACAGGCTTTGACTATGGGAAAGTATATGAGGCCACCAGGATTTGCAGTATTTTAGAGTTTATATCTTAAGTTTAGTGGCTTACTGTAAAAGCAAGTAATATAGGCTATGTAGATGAATCCAGATATCTTCCAAAGACATATAAAATAAATTTGTTTTCTTAATATTAACAGTCAAGTTGTCTTAGGCACTTATTTAAAGTATTAATACGTAAAAACCAGTTTATCGGGTACCCATCTGAGTATAGAATTAACAGGAAAGAGCCTAAAGTATAGTATGAAATATTCAGGTTAGGTGTAAGCTAATCTTTTCTCATCATAGTTAATAGGACTTCTAAGATAATATATATAACTAACGGAAATTCTTTATTGCAGCCCTAAGATACTGTATTTGCAGAATATAAGTCCCTGATATTCTACTTCTTTGCAGAACTCATAGAACAAAGGCCCTTCACTTCCTCCTAGCACCTATCTCCCTACCTTCCTTTCCCCTCTAAAAATCTTTAGTATAGCTCTTGCAATTCTGTCAGAAACCTGATTTTTTGTTTTGTTTTGTTTTTTGACTAATAGCTTTTCCTGAAAATATTCATTAAGACTTAAATGTATCAGTATTTTAAGATCAGTGACTTAATACTAAATAGTCTCTAGGACTTCCCCCCTACACTCTATAAGAGAATGGTGCTACTGTGCATATTAGTATTTTAAAGCCCACTTGTTAGAATTTTGCGTGATAACTTTTCTGTATTTCTTAATCTGGAAGAGATTTTTATTCTTACTGCTTTTATGGATTTTTGTGGCTTTTCGTTCTCTTCTCTCTTAGTGACAGTTCCATAAGCCTGGGCTCATAAGCTCTCCATAAATAAGTATGTTCTTAGTCATATGGTATAAATAGATCGCTTACAAAGCTTGTGAAACCTGAGCTCTCCTTTTGAACCTTTCAGTACCCATGAGCTCAGGATTCATACATGTAAAATTTTATTCTTGTGTCGTGAGTTCAGCTTCTTGTAAGGCAAATGAGCTATGAATTTAAATGTTCTCTATACCAAGTTTCTACAAAAATAAAATTGTGTTTTTCCATTTTCCTATGATTCTGGAATTCCATCTGACTTAATGATCTTGTCAATATTTCTTCTTGTTGTTAGAGCTCTTTTCCAGCAAGATTTGTTTCTTAAGATGAGTGTTAAAATAGATGTTTCTTTCTTTGAGGGCATCTTTTTTGTTTGTTTATAGTAGTAATAATAGAAATGTCTAACTGGCTGAATGACCAAGAAACTCCCTTTTAATTTCCTAACAGAGCTAGAGTTGCCAAGTCACCTTAACTTCTACTAATCCAAAATCTCATCAGTAGGGTTCACTTTAGAGAAATTTTCATTAGTCTAGTCCTTTGGAGCTCACCTAACACACCCTTATTTGAAGTTCTTATGTATGGAGCCAGTTTTATCTCTGAGGCTGTGATAATCTTTTCTAAGTTCCTCATCCCCCTCAATTATTAGTTTGGGGTATATTCCTATACAAGGAATTTTTAAAGGTCCATTTTCTTTCTCTTGTAACTTCGGGATGGAAGATATTTATTTATTTTTACTTTTGTACTACTCAAAAGTTTGAGGAGGAGAGAGAGAATATGTTAATATTTATTAAGCCCCTGTGTTTAGGCACTTTTGTGCTAGCTATGTTGTCTGTTTCAACCTGATGAGATGGATGATACCACCCCTATTTTACAGATAAGGAACCTGAAGCTTAGAGAAATTAAAACTTTTCACATCTCTAGGCTGTAGAGTTTTGTGTCATCTCTCTGACTTCAGAGTCCTTGCTCTACTGCATACGGTTGATTTTTAAGTAGTATTTGGAGGCCCTGTGTATCTCTTCTGTTATACTTGGCCTCACACTACAAAGCACATATAGCTTTTCAACATTTGATTTATATAGAACATTTGACATCTAGCAAATATTATTTCTTCATCTCCCCCTATCCCCCCACCCCTTACTGCTTGTAAAATATCTTGTTCTGCCTGAACTGTGGCAAGACTGTTTCCAGAAAATTTAACTAACTGCATTAAATACTCTGGGTTACCTAGTCAATAATTCTATGCAATTTTAAATGCTTACTCAATAATAATCACCTACCTTGTAAACATAGGTCTTTAAAGGATTGAAGATGACCTCATGTCATTGGACTTATTATGAGTATGGTAACACCTTAGTATGAGTCCAGTACAATTCGTTCAAGGTGGTAACCTTACCTTAGTAATTGTTTTAGAAATTGTTTTGGAATACAAATCTCATTTGAATTGCTGTGTCAGGATTTACAGTGTAAGCATATATTGGCAGTCCTTTTATACCAAAAACTTATTTTTCCTGGTTAAACTTGGTAATTAGTTTTATCAGTTAAAACAAAACAATGTCCCTTAGGGCTTCAAAGCCCAGGCTCTGTCTGATTACACTTTAGTAAATATTTTTTGTAAGTATGCATGCTTTTAGATAGTTTGGTGATTTGTAAAGACATGATGAGGGTATCAGAATTAATAGTTGGACCTTGAATCCCCTGTTTCAGACAGGAAAGAGGAGGATTGGGACAGGAGTGAGTAATTAAGAAACAGGTTGATCAAAAGCAAATGAAAACAAAAAGCAAATAAACATGAATATTATTCTGTGGTGTGTGTGTGTGTGTGTGTGTGTGTGTGTGTGTGTGTGTGTGTGTGTGTATAAAATCTCCCTGGATATTCTCTAGTGGAAAGAATAGAAGTTTTTGATAGTTACAGTTGACATATAAATACATGTAAGAAGCAGTTGCTCACATGGAGCACTAAGACCACGACAAACAGAAATGTTTAAATATTTCTAGAAGAATGACCATAAATTTAATTATGCTTTATACCTCAGACATCACTTCTTTAACTTTAGCCACATTTTCTTGGAATATCTAATAGCATAAGAAATTTAATTATAAAGATTAAAAAAAAACCAAAAAACTTCGGAGCAAGCCTAAAGGGAAATACAGAGAGAAAATCATGTTTAAAAAGAGATGGTTCCTACAGTGTTAACTATGGAGTGTGTAGCGTGACTCTGTAATGGAATATCATGGCAGGGGGTATAATACTGTAAATAAGATGAATATGCCACTTGTGGATTAATGGGCAACCTAAAGAGTGGCTTTATTTACATCTATGTGTGAGGTTCATTTCCAGTTTGTGTATTTTTTCTTATTCTTGTAATTGGAGTACTTAAAACCTGATGGTTTAATTAGGAAACTTAAAATCAGTTTCCTTAAATCTTAATATGTGTGCGGTTTTGTTTTGGTTTGGGGTTTTTTTGTGGGGAAGGGTGTAGGATTAGTATAATGTCATTTTTGACTTTAAAATTTATCGGTTGAAGGAGTTTTCTTTTTTTCCTCTAGGTAGTACTTAAGGAGAAGAGGTGGGTTCTGAATATAAGTCCAAGAAATACAACTACTTTTTATATTTTACATTTTGATAAGGAATAGGTGTAGACATCACATTAGAGCTTATAGTAGATTCCATTTGCAGTGATAAAAGGATATGGGATGCTTTTCAAAGGTTTGAGTACTGAGTAATGTAAACTTGTATACTTCTAGCCTGGGACACTGTAGGAGCCACTATCTCAACATTATAACATGAGAACATGCAATAAGAGTAAGTTCTAAGTGAGAGATTTATATAACTAATTTTTTTAAATTTATTGAAGTATAGTTGATTACTATTTTGTGTTAATTTCTGCTGCATAGCAGAGTGTTTCAGTTATACATAAATATACATTCTTTTTCATATTCTTTTCCTTATGATTTATCACAAGATATTGAATACAGTTCCCTGTGCTATACAGTAGTTCCTTGTTGTTTATCCAATTCTATATATAATAGTTTGCTTATATAACTAATTTTTTACTCAGCTGTTTAGGTTGCTGTTGGTTTCCACTTAATGCTATTATTTAGTGCTCTTGAAACTTCAAATTTTGAGATTTAGACTATTTTTTACTCCCTGTTTTCCCTCAATTGAAAATGTGTGGTAAAAGTTACCTATAAAAGGCAAATTATATGCAAAAGTAAATTGCCTTCGTTGTAGAGTCTGAATAGGACTGATTTTCACTTGCAGAAGGTAGATTCTCAAATTATATTTGTTGAGTCTGATATATATTATTTAAAGTATTAAAATCCAGAGATTGTGTCATCAAATTTTACAGCATTTGTGCACCATTATTTATTGAATGTTTACAATGTGCCAGACACTAAGGGTTAAAGGTTTTATATACACTCTCACTTAAATCCCCACAACAATCTCATTAAGCATACAACCCCATTTTATATATAGATTAACCAGAACTCAGAGATATCAAGCAATTTGCCCAAGGTATGTTGCAGAAGTAGAATTTGAACCCAGACTTTCTGACCCCATGGCCATGTGCTTTCAATCATTGTGCTTTGTGAATTTTAGTACATAGAAATTAGGGCAGGTGTAGCAAATGTGGGGGGATTATCTAAAAAGTTCTCTGTGGTGCCTATTAAGTGTTAACAATTTATTAACAAATAGCCATGATTTGGAAAACACAGAAGTATGCAGATTGGTTATATAAAATCATGATACAGAAATACATTTTAGGTTTGTGTTCTCCTCTTACACTTATAGTATTTTCCTTTTCAGCATTCTATATGAGATGATAAAAATTAAAAATACCTCAATTAGCAACCACAAAAAAGTAAAACTGTTAATTGAACCTTGTAATCTTCTCTTACTGTCTGTTAGGCTTTTCTTTTCAGGCTTTGATTGTGTGTAATAAAACTGTTGCTTAATTAATGCCAGGATTCTGAAGCCTTTGGATGCCACAAAAGAGAGTGAAGTGGAGAAACCAAGAGGCAGCATCAAATAGCTTTTCTGTTGTGTTAATTTAGATCTGTCATTCTTGTTCTAGTTCATGATATATGGCTCCCAGCAGATACTAGGTGAATTAAAAGAAAAGCAAGTAGTGGATCCTGTCTCAGGAAAAACACAAATGATTGAAGCTCTCAGTAGCTTAATGAATAACTGTTTTCAGATAATATTTCACCCCTAGTTTGAGCTGCCCTTGGAATGAATGTGGCCGTGTTAATGTAACCAGCAGACATGATGCAAAACCAAACTAATTGGTAACTTGGATTATGGCTTTGTGGTATGTGCAGGAATGATCCAGTACTGATGTCCATGCCGTACTGTCTTTGGCAGAGTGGTGCTTGTGTGTAACCAGAGCATGAGAGAGGAAGTCATCCTGACTTGTATTAATCTCCATTTAGAATGCTAAAAAAAAAAAAGGTAGAAATTTCCCTTGGAAATTGTTAAAGTTTCCTATAATTGTGGACACACTTTTTGAGGGATCTGTATGCTAAGAAAAGGTTGATAGGAAATGTTTGTTCCTTATAATAGCTCAAAAAATGTTTCTTTAGAATGCAGAATAATGAAGAACACATAATAGTCTTAGCTAAAATGAATTTATTTTTTAGGTGGTTCTTTATATTCTCTTCTTTTTCATTCTCCTTGATTCAAGGGACTTATTAATTAGCTGGTTTTATATTTGTATTTATTTTAACAAGAGTGTTGAAAAGCAGTGTTTCTTTCAGAGAGGGGAAGATTTGAAACCCAACAATGAAAAACGAAGCCCCTTTTATTTCTGGCTGCATTCCCAGATAGTGTGTATTAAAATCATTGAACTTTTAGAGACTGCTCAAATGCTGCCTGAAATATGTAGGATTACAACATTATAACTAAATTATACTTTCTGGCATATCCAAATGTGAAACAGACATTGCTGAGTGGAAGCATTGATAACATAATTTCCATTGGTTAAGGTGTCAGTGGAGAAGGGAGTTTACAAGCATGGGCAAAGAATACAGGCTAATTTGAACAGGTCGTTATTGTCCAGGGGGTTATTTAATGCTAATAAATACTTGTTTTAGAATGGATGGAACTAGGTTAAGTGTTACAGCCAAACCTTCCTCTTCTCCTCCACCGAAGAGCAAGGTTCTCCTAACACTGACCTACTTTGGTCTTGTATGGTACTATAGGTACAATATATAGGTATGAAGCCATGAAGAGAAAAACTGATGAAGATCAGAAGAATTTTTAGTAGGAAGTGCTTGGTAGCATGCTTCTTTGTTGGTGAGACATAATGTTGCCACAAATCATGAATAAATGTTCTGAATTCTCTAATATTATAGCAGTTATAACCATTTTTAAGCCTCCTTTCTAAGTAGATATTTCTCTCCTGGCTTTCTGTATTGTGAACTTTACAAAACTGGCTTAGGCAGCCTATTAATTATTCATATCATAGCAACAATTAAAGCAAATTAAAAATAAAAATCGCCATATTGCATTTAACCGTGGGCAGCACCAAACTGTGTCAGCTCTGTAAAGGCCTGTGATGTTTCCTTAGTTAAAAGTGCTAGAGGGAGCTCTAACCTTGTTCAGAGTAGTGGCATATGGGAACAGTTATCTGTATGTGGCCAAAGGGTAGTAAGTGAAGATAGAGGCTAAGGCTGTGCCATGGCAAAATTTTAAATCTTTTTTATAGAACTCCCTGTTTCATTTATATCAGAAAATAAGGGTTAGGACTATGTACCTGTAACCAAACAGGACTTTATTCACCCTTATTTCTCTTTTTATGAATATAATAATCTGTTCCTAATACAGTATTCAGGAGACCCTGAGTTTGGCTGAGTGAATTTTCACAAAGTGAACAACACATCTGAGTAACCACCAGCAAGATTTTTTTTTCTTTCTAAACAAAGAAGGAAAGGAAAAGAACCTTACCAGAAACCCACTCCTGCCCTCTTTGTCATTCCCCTCCCAAGGGTAGCCATTATCCTCTCTGCTAACATCATGTGTTAGTTTTGCCTGGTTTTGAACTTTGTGTAAATGGAATCATACAGTATACATTCTGTACTGTTTGACTTATTTCACTCAACATAGTTTTTTGAAAGTTTTTTGAAAGTCATATTATTGCATATACCTGTAATTTGTTTATTCTCAATGATGTGTAGTATTTCATTATGTAAATATACCAAATTTATGTATCCACTTTAGATGAACATTTGCGTTGCTTTCAGATTTTGATAACTACAAAATTTTTTCAGTATATATTTACAATGAATACACGTATTCTATTGTGTATGTAACTAGGAGGGGAATTAGACTGTCCTGACAGTGGTACCAATTTATACTCTCTCCAGCAGTTAATGAGAGTTCCATTGTTCCTTTTCCTCACTACACAACACTTGTTGTCTGGCTTTTTCATTGAAGCATTCTGGTGGTGTGTAGCAGTATCCCATTGTGGGTTTTTGTGTTTTTTCTTAATTGTGGTAAAAAAAATTTTTATATAACTTAAAATTTACTATCTTAACCATTTTTAAAGTGTATAGTTCAATAGTGTTAAGTATATTCACATTGTTGTCACGTGTTTTTAAATTTAACTTTCCCTTAACACTTAAAATTGAGCGTTTCTTTATATGTTGATTGACCACTTAGATGTGAAGTGCCTGTTCAAGTCTTTTGCCCATTTTTCTATTGTGTTTTATATATTTTTCCTAATGATTTGTAGGAGTTCTTTATGAATTCTGGATATAAGTCCTTTGACACATGTGTTACGAATATTTTCTCCTACTCTGTGACTTGCCTTTGCACTTTTAAAATGATGTCTATTGATGAACAGAGGTTCTTAATTTTAATATAGTCCAATTTATCAATTTTTGCCTCACATAGTTCTACTTAAGAAATCTATGCCTACTCCAGTGTCATGAAGATATTCTCTTATGTTTTTTTCTAAAACTTTTATTGTTTTTTACCTTTAACGTTTAGATCTGCACTCCATTTGATTTTTGTGTGTGGTGTTAGGTAGAGGTGAGAGTGCTTCTTTAAAAAAATGTGATATTTAGTTGACCTAGCACCATTTATTAAAACATGTATTTCCCACTATACTGCATTGTTTTCTTTGTCATAAATTACATGACCGTATATGTATAGGTCTTTGTCATATCTTGAACTCTGATAGTAAGCCCTCTAGTTTTGTTGTTATTCTTCAGTATTACCTTGGTTATTCTTGGCCATTTGTATTCTCATATAAATTTTAGAATCAACTTATCAGTATTTACCATCTATGTGACCTTTGCATCGCCTAATATAGTATTGGCACATAGGAAGTCCTCAATATATTTGTTTAAATGAGATAACTCAGTACACACAAAAATTCCCTAAGTTGTAGTTTCCTCTGATTTCACCCAGACCCTTTGACCCTGGCTCTGCTGAGCTGCTCTTACAGTCTAATCACATCTTAAATTTTCTTTTTTTCTTCACAGTTCTATCCCCAATCACATCAGCTAATGGTGGCCAGACAAGTTAACATATTTTAAAATATTCCAATTCATAATTCCCCTTCCTGGGGAATTTTATATGGAGTTTCAGTTAAAACTTCACTTTCAAAGTTTGGTGGGCAGGTCCTGATACAGGCCGAATTGCTCTGATGGTTTCTACATAGTAGCAAATGAAAACAACTACCTTTATTAGGTATTCATGTGCCAGACTCTGTGCTTAGCATTTTATACATAATCTCCTGTTGTTTCTTTTAACAACCCTGGGAAATATGTGGTATTATTCCCCTTTGCATGTGAAGAAATTTGAGGCTTAAAGAGGGTAACTAGCTTGCGCAAGCCTACATAGTTTGTACATTGCAGACATAGGGCTTGAACCTAGGCTTGTCTGGTACTATGTAGTACTGCATCTAAAATCACAATTCCTTTTACTTCATCTACAAGGAGCCCAGGCTCCTTGCTATTATCCCTAGGAATATATCCTCCCAAATGTCTTGATTCTGTCTTCTTCCCTACCCAACATAGTCACTGCTACTGTCTTAGTCCATGTCCATTCTGCTATCAGCCTACTCTTCCAGCTTTATTTATTTACAATGTAGGCCCATTAGATTGCTCACTATTGAAAAATACTATCACCATGGCAGATGGTGCCACAAATTATGTTTGTAACTTCCAGTGAAATTTAATCTTTCAAATGGAAATTGAGGCCCAGTTCTTTTTCATATATCTTTATTTATTACAGTAGCTGATGTATCACCTTGGCCTTGAGGACACTTGATGGCCTTTGGAATTGACAGAAAAAGGTCTCTAAGATACAGCAGGCTATGGGCTATCATGCTGAAAATTAAACTGGCCGAGAACAGCAGAACCTTGATAAAACATTAAGAGGATCCCAGTAGGTTTTTCATATCTATTTGCAGACTCTTCATGTAGCCCTGCTACTTTGATTTGGCCCGAAATAAGACAAGTTGGTATATTAAATTGATACAATATTTTACCTCCATGAGAAATAAAGGAATTTTTAATAGAGGTACATTCATTTATTGACAGTTTTCTTGAAAACCTTCCCTTAAATACTGGGAACTATGGAGAAGGATGGGTGGGGAAATGAGAGTAAATTATGAAAGAAATGAGGCACATTGAGACACAAAACCTCAAGACATCATTAGGTCTTCAGATCCTCGAGTCAGCCCTGAGAAAGGTTAACACCGTAAAGTTTTAAATTCTTAATTATGGAATATTTTAGCGTGTAGAAAACTAAGAAAATAAGAATGTTACCTGTGTACCTGTCACACTCAGAATGGTAACATTTTTTTGCATTAAAAACTCAATTGTTGGGCTTCCCTGGTGGCGCAGTGGTTGAGAGTCCGCCTGCCGATGCAGGGGACGCGGGTTCGTGGCCCGGTCCGGGAAGATCCCACATGCCCCCGGAGCGGCTGGACCCGTGGGCCATGGCCGCCGAGCCTGCGCGTCCGGAGCCTGTGCTCCGCAATGGGAGAGGCCACAGCGGTGAGAGGCCTGCGTACCACAAAAAAAAAAACACACAACTCAATTGTTGCAGAAAAGTTTGATTTATTCTTGGGATTTTGGAATATATTGCCTGTCCAAATAATATTATGAAAAATATTTCTTTTTACTTGAGGTGTGTACTTAAACTCTAATATGTTAGTTTTTTAGTAAGAAAATGTGAAGAATGATTCTTTTTAAATGTATTCCCTCAGCTGTATTTTAAGTTACCATGGAACTGAACCATAAACTCAAAATATAGAAGCCAGACTGAGCCTGAGATTATTCCATCCACCCACTCATTTTACAGATGAGATCTCAAACAGACTTATCCAAGATCACATAGCTAATAAGTGATGGGACTAGGCCATCATGCTGTCTTACTTTTGCTGTGGGGCTGTTCACATGTGAATCAACTATAAGAAAACTTTTCATAATGGTTTGTTTCCAAAGCATCAAATTTCCAAAGCCTCTGTTTATTCCTTAAACAGAAAATGGAAATAGAGTAACTTCAAAACATTTGGCACATAGGAAAACTTCATTGGAAAAAGTTGTTACCCTTGCATTTCGTATTTATAGTGCTCCATGTGAGTGAGCTTAAGCCACACCCAGGTGAAGTAAAAAGTTGGGTAGTAAAGCAGGAAATGTCTTTATAGAAACTATTTCATCCTTTAAGAAAAGCCAAGTTCTGCAAAGAAAAGATACAAGTCCTATTTCTAAATTAAGCACATAAACAGTATGGAAGTAACTATCTTCCTGATCTTCATTTTCTCATCCCACCTTCACTCCCAACAAACACACACAGAATCCCTGGTGGGGGGTTTGTCCCATTTTGAAAAAGAAAATTTTTGTGACACCCAAGATTCAGTATTTCCTCCAAAACACCAAAAATCTGCAGTCTCTGGCCCACGAAACCCCATAAAAATAGTGCCCATGTGGGGGAAATGTAAATAACTTTCAGACAAAATCACAAAGTAATCATTTTTCTGCTAATTTTTGAGAAAAAGGAGGGTGGATGCTGATGACAGCTGGAATTTCAGTCTGACTTCTGCCCTAGCTATGCCTTTGCTGATTACTAAAATTAAGTACAAAGTATGAAGGAAGCAAAATGTACTCTGTACCCTACAGATGTAGGAATCATCCTGTATTTACTGTAGAAATCAGTAAAGTAGATTTTCAAAATTAGGGTACTGTATTGAGAATCTTGTTACCATTCTAATAATTTCCTTATGGTTCTTCCCTCACTAAATTTGAGTGTTATGGGAATATGTTTTGGCAATTGCTCTGAAAGATTGAAAATGAAAAATAATTGATGTTCAAATGTCTTTTATTTCACATCATAAAACATATTTCAAGGTCTTGCTTTTGCTCTTTCCTGTCTTCACCAGTTGTTAAATGTCATTCTTCATTAGTTCAGTTTTACCCTCATTCTTAAATTTTTACATAGAAATATTTTATATATTTTATTACATTAAAATGTTGAAACTAATTTTAGAAAACAGTGGATTAAACGTTATTAAGGGGGCTTCCCTGGTGGCGCAGTGGTTGAGAATCTGCCTGCCAATGCAGGGGACATGGGTTCGAGCCCTGGTCTGGGAAGATCCCACATGCCGCGGAGCAACTAGGCCCGTGAGCCACAACTACTGAGCCTGCGCGTCTGGAGCCTGTGCTCCGCAAGAAGAGAGGCCGCGATAGTGAGAGGCCCGCGCACCGCGATGAAGAGTGGCCCCCACTTGCCGCACCTAGAGAAAGCCCTCGCACAGAAACTAAGACCCAACACAGCCATAAACAAACGAACAAACAAACAAACGTTAGAAAAAGGTTATTAAGTTAGAGTACTTAGGGACAAGCATCAATGTAGTGATAGTAGCATCCTTGTTGGTAAGAGAAGGGGACTCCAAATATGTTTATAACCACAAAGCAATTTACCACTACTCCCCAAAAGCAATATCCACTCCTTACATTAGCTTGGATTGAAATTTCAATTTACCTAATATTTTTGAGCTGCTGCTACATATCTATATAGTTACAGTATACATCTAAATGGCTTATGTCGGTCTCTGTCCTTCAGAGTTTAAAATCTAGTTTGAAAGTGAAGGTTGCTGGGTATATATTATTGTAAAAGTGAAGAAGATAGTATTTAATAGAAGTATTAAGCTAATAAAAATCAGCAACTATGTACATTGCAGTGCTCTCTAGTTAAAAGCATAATGAGAGCTAATGCCCTTACTATGTGCTGGGTACTGTTCTAAATGCTTTTTCATATGTATTATTTATAGCCTAACATTAACCCTTCCAATTAAGTACTGTGAGAATCACCATTTTACAGATGAGGTATTTGAGGCACAGAGAGGTTAAGTAACTTAGCCAAGAACACATGGTAGTGCTCGAATAGAATCAGTGCAAAATCATGGTATGATTTTTTTACAATATTCTATCACATAAACATGAACTCCTTCAGAAGGACATTTGAACTGGCTTCGGTGTAGCACTTGTGGTCTTGGTGTTCATGTAAACTTCTTTTGGCTATAGAAAATGTCTTTATCCTTTTATACAAAGTAGTCCTAGTGTTCTGTATTTAGTCTTAGTCATTGACTTGGAGCTTCATTGTTATTAGAAAGCCAAAGCTCCAGAATTTCATTTTAGAAAAACTGTACACTTGTTGTAACAACTGCATTTTGAAATTTAGTCTGAACTCTACTAACTTATGTGAATTTGAGCAAGTTATTTTGATCACCTCTGCTAAAAAAAAAAAAAGATGCTGCATCCAAACTAAGCTTTTCCTGGATAAATTAAGAAGACAATTACCCATGTATTCCAGAGAGAAATGTCTTTTGTCCCTTGATGCTCCAAGGGTTATTAAAGTTTTACCTGCAGATAACCAAGACTTCCAGAAGTTACAAGTCATTTACTTCATTCACTGTAGCTAAGAGAGGCCTGTGCTGCTGCCTCATAGGATTATTTCTTGCTGCATTTAACATGCATTAACAAGCATTTGGAAAGAGTTGAATTTCTTCTAGAAAGCTGAGTTGGCTTCTTGAGATCCTAACCCAAAAAACCTTGTATTTTCCTAATCCAGGTTTTAGATATAGCTTCTCAAAGGTTTTCTTCAGGAGCAAGTTTTACCAAGTCATTGAGACCTTTTATTGGACCAAAAAATGTAAGGATTAGAGCACAAAGAGGAGGAGGGTAGTTTTTTCTTCTTTATTTAAAACGGACTATATTTTTTCCCATGTCCTTTTTAATTGCATTTTAAGTGTGTCTCTGTGTTTTCTTCTGGCAGCCAGTGCCTCTATCATTCCCTGTTATTTATTGGTAGAACTTAGCTTTCTGATGCTAAAATTAAGGGAGGATGTGAGGGAGAAGTCAGGGAGAAGTGTCTTAGTTAAAACTTTCTCCATCACAGAAATTTTACTTTGGTAATATTAATATTACTTAACGTCCAGATGAGCAACCTCTATCTGAGGAAGCTTACAGAAAGAGCAACAAGATTCCAGACAATTAAACTTTATTACTCTGCCTGAAACATTAAGTAGTGGTTTAGAAAAGTAGTTTTTCATCCCCTCTCCCTCTTGATGTTTACTGTGTGGGGGAGGACCTTTTCATCCAACAGGCATATTGCTTTTCTTGGGGTAGGTGAGCTTGGTAATGTTAGGTCCCTTTTGCATTTGGTTATATTTATTCCTTTCTCCCTCATCTCTCTCCACCTCATCCCTACTCTCTCCCTCCATATCTCCCTCCATCTCTTTCCTTGCCCCTCATCTCTTTTCCCTTTGCCATTTCTTCCTATCCATGCTATCCTTCCCATCTCTTTCCCGTCTCTCTCCTACCCACTTTCTCCTGTTCCTCATCTTCAGTCACTTTCATTCCTCTCCCTTCTCACCTCTCCTCTCCTTGCTCTCTCCTTCCTCCCTACTTCCCTTCCCTTTCTTCCCGCTCTTCCCCTTCCTTCTCCCTCCTCCTCACTCCTTCCCTCCTCTCTCTGCCTCTTCCTCCTCTTCTCTCCCCTCCTTTCCACACTCACAATCACTTATAATTCTATATACTATAGGATCAGATCTTAACTTCTCTGAGGTGTTCAGCAAAGGAGATAAATTTTTCCTGCTCTGATTAATTTGATGTTATAGACAAAGAATTCTCTAGATGACACAGAAACACTATCCCACATATCAAATAATTGACTAATAATTTTTTTTAGACCAGAAAGATATATATCCACCAAAATGTGAACACGGTTTATTTGTTGATGGTGGAAATTATGGGCAATTTTTATGTTCTTTGTGTTTCTGTATTTTTCATATTTTCTAAAGTTTGTCTGTTATAAATGCTGTTTTTTTAAAAATCAATTGATCCTTCTTTGCTTGACCCCAATAATCCTTATTTAAAGAAAGAAAACCAAAAAAAAAAAACGAGGAATCAAATTTGATCCTCTAGTGAATATGAATTTGATTTGCCATTTTGATACTCAGTTTTCCACATCCTTTCAACTTTCAAAATGGTGGCCCCTTGATTGCAACATGAAGCCTTCAGCTGTTGGCGCTAACATAGCAGATAATGGATGTTAAAAACAGTCTCACAAGTTAGGCTTAAACTCTAAGTCCTACAAGACCTTTTCTGCCTTCCTCTACCTTTCCCAAAATTTAGTTCATATTTTGTTGTCTATAATATTACTATACTATGAGGGTGGTCAGTTTAACAGACTTAGCAGTTTATATAGAGATTTGTTTTGTTTTGGGGGATAGAGGGGACTGACACTGGTGAGCAGCCATTCTATTATTTGTTATACCTTGTCTATTGTCTTTGCTACCGTTGGTTATAAAAGGCTTAAAATTCATACTGTACTAGGCCATGGTACCAATTCGCTCGCAGTTAAACGTTAAAATTCCAAGTTAAGATTCAAGTTTGACCAAAAGAAAAAAATTCCAGACTGTTTCCTTCTCAGTTGGCTAGCTTAGGTGTGGAAGGTGAATGTAAGACTAGATGAAATGTTCTACACAAAGTTATGCATTTCCTAGCTATAGTGTACTTGTTTCAGAAAGGGTTAAATGGTGTAGTTAGTAAATGGTTTTCTAGCTGCAGGGGTTTTTGAAAAGAGATCTAGGAATTCTGCAGTTAATTGGATTCTGCAGGCATGGACTTAGGGTGTTGAAAAAATTTGAGTGAATGAAATTCTCTTGCTTTGCTCCTCGGTATAGTTCATACAGTGTCTTAGAAGTCCAGAATTATTATTTTTTTTAAGGATCTTATGCCTATTTGTGCTGGTTGGACATTTTATATGATAAACATGACATTTTGAAAGATTTTACACAATATATTCCCTTGCTTTGCCCTTCTCCCTGTTTTTTTTTTTTCCTTCTTCCCTCATTTCCCCAAGTCTGCATCACTGGTGCTTTTTCTCATTTTTCCCCATCTTGTGAGCAAAGTCTTAACAGTACGTAGAAAGTTAACTGCCTGGAGTCTTTTAAATATAAGTAACACGCAACCAGTAATAAGCTGTCGGTTGTTTTTTTGCTGCCTGCAAAAAAACATAAACACAGCGCTCATTTCTGGCAGGTTTTTACTGTCAGAGTTTCTCCTATTATATTTATCTTACAATTTGCCAGGGGGTGAAGTTATTAAGTTTTAGCAGCAGCCATCGATCAAGTTCACAAGTTAACACGATAAAGGCTCTATGCCGCTCCGATCCGGGGAAATGATGATCCTCACTCGGTAATTAACTAAATGAGAAAGTTAAATCTTACTTGAGAGCTGGGAGAGATGAAAGAGAGATGTTTGTCAGTTTCTCAGTGGAAATTAGAAGCAGTTTTCTGCAATTCCCTAAGCTGCTGCTCTGTCATATTTTACATAAGCACTGGGAAAACGTCTTGTAATTAGTGCTGTCATGGAGGATTTTTTTTTTTTTTTTTTTTTTTGCTGAAGGATGTTGGAATAATTCATTAGATTATCAAGAAAGGCTTGTGTCCTGAAATGATTAGCACAGTGAAATTTAAACCATTAACGATAACAAGTTTAGAGCTTGCTGCAGTGCAGAGGCACCCGGGGTATGTCTGTGCCTATTTCAATCATTTCTTATAATTAAACATTATGTCCTTTCTTTTCCCCCCATCACTAAGACCCATCCAAAAATCCTTTTAAGGTGGCACTGTCTACATCAGTGCATTTACCAGCCTTGGAGGTGTGCGCGGTTAGTAGCTATCATAATGCAGCAGTAAATTAAACTGCTGTGAGCTTCTTGGTTTAGAACAAAAGAAGCTGGAAGCTTCTGAAGCTATGAAATTGCATGAGGGAACCCACTACAGAAACAAGAGCCCCGATTTGAAACCTAAATATGTTAAGTGACTACTATCCTATCCCTTTAACTACCTCAAAAATCCGGAAGTAATAAAAATGGCTTTGTTGTGATTTTGGTGAATTTTTTTATATGGCTTTTCCTATAATTAGTAAATAGAAAAAAAGATTGCCAAGTGTCCAGTCTTTAAATAATCATTTATACTCGGGCATTTGTGAGTTCATTTCCTGGTAAGTTTTATTTAAAAGAATTGGAGTGATTGCAAGCTTTTTCTTGTTGGTTATTAGAAACCAGTGAAATTCATAACGTGAACTTTCCTTCTGCTGACAAGTCTGCCCCTTCCTGTCTTCCACGTTCACTAATCAGATCTGACATATTTATGAGTTCACCTAATATATAATCATATTTAGTAGAAGCTGTTAAAATATTAATACAATAATCCCACTGAGAAATGTGATGCTTACTCCTATTGAAATGTTTGTCCTGTTCTATACATGCAGCCACCATTTTCTTTTCATTTGCACTCTTACCTGAGGTGCTCCCCCAAAGATAAGGGACTACTTCTTTGGTCACTGAAAGTTATAGAGATTTTTTAAAAACAGAAAACTGGAAATGTTAAAAGTTATGGTTCCACTTTTGAGCATTCATTACCTTTTACTCTGCACGTTCAATTTATGGCCAAATTCTTTCCGTTTCTCTTGAAACCCTCTTGTTAAAAGATGCTCAAGTGCCAGTGGACTCTATTGAACCTTCCGGGTCTCTTTTTCTTTTCTACCCTAGCTCTTTGTAAGTTCTAGAGCTGTCCTGGATCTCCCTGCTATCACCATCTCCAGCCTTAGATGTGCTTACTTATTTCTTTCAGTCCTAATCAAAATGTAGACAATATCATTTCCTCTTAATTTAACCAAGACAATGTTGACTTTTTTTTTAAAGAGATACTTTTACAAAGAAATCAAGGGAAAACAGTAGGAAAACACTTTGAAATCAAAGTTTTTGTATTCTTATTTAGCTGAAGCCTGGCAATAACCAATAGAGAATAGTATAGACCTAAAAACTCCTCCTCTTTCCCATGCAAAAATCTTGAATGTTTTACCTTGTTTCTTCTGGCCACAAGGAGCAAGAACCCTGGTTTTATCTCTATTACGTTAATGTACCAGATTAAATATTTGAAGGATCGGCCCTACTGAAGAAGTAAATCACTATACTGAAATAAATGTGTATTATAACCTAGATTTATAATTCTCAACAGGGCTTTTCTCCTCTTTCCTCTCTTGTGAGGGTAAAATACCTTTCTTCTAAGCACTTCCTAATCTACCTCTTCTAACCTTAGCCATGATCACTTGTTGCCTGGATTATTTTATCAGCTCTAATTGGTCTTCCTTCCTCTGCTTTCAACTTGTCCTTGTTATCCCCTCCCCACTGCCCCAGATGCCCCCCCTCCCTTTTCTCTGTGTGGTACCTAGTATAAGTATTTCTAAAGCATAAATTAGATGATGCCGTATTTAACTACCTCTAAACCTCCAGTGGCTCTCCTTTACACTTAACAAGAAATCCAGACTTCTTACTGTGACCCAGAAAGCCTTATATGATCTGGCCCCGCGTCACCTTACTAACCTCGTTTCCCACCACTTTCCCCCTCATTCAGTTTGCCCCAGCCATACCAGTCACCTTTCTTTCTTTCACTTGAACATACCTTTGACTTGTTCTTCCTTCTGTCTGGGAGGCTTTTCCCCCAGATCTTCACAAGGCTTGACTCTCATCTTTCAGATCTCAGCTCAAATGTTACCTGCTTCAGCGTCATTTCATAACCACCTCAGTTAGAGTAGGTTGTACTATTCACTTCCTGTTTTTTGTTACCTTATTTTGTTTTCTTCACAATACTTACTGGTTTCTGAGATTAAAATATTTATTACATATTCTCCCTCTACTCCTCACCAGAGAAAGAAACTTTGTCTACCTGTTCACCAGTTTCCCTAGCACCTAGAAGAATGCCCAGAACAGACTAGTCACTCAATAAATGGTTGTTAAAATTATGGTTACTACGGGGTAAAGGGGGAGGGTTAAATTGAAAGATCGGGATTGATGCATACATACTACTATATATAAAATAAACAACTAATAAGGACCTACTGTATAGCACAGGGAACTCTACTCAGTACTCTGTAATGGCCTATATGGGGAAAGAATCTAAAAAAGAGTGGATATATGTATATGTATATGTATAACAGATTCACTTTGCTGTACACCTGAAACTAACACAGCATTGTAAATCAACTATAACCCAATAAAATTTTTTTTTTTTTTTTTTTTGCGGTACGTGGGCCTCTCACTGCTGTGGCCTCTCGCGTTGCGGAGCACAGGCTCCGGACGCGCAGGCCCAGCGGCCATGGCTCACGGGCCCAGCCGCTCCGCGGCATGCAGGATCCTCCCGGACCAGTGCACGAACCCATGTCCCCTGCATCGGCAGGCAGACTCTCAACCACTGCACCACCAGGGAAACCCTCAATAAAAATTAAAAAAAAAAAAAGTAACACAGGGAGGCCCAGGGCAGGCCAGCTCAGGCCAAGACATCACTCTGATCCCACCCCGGTAGCCCTGTGTCCCCTCCCTGTATGTGTGAAGGTGGGGGTTTATGTGGGATCGGTCTCCCTCAAGCAAGAGCAGGCTGATGAGGGGTTAGAAGTCTGATGGGCCAATTATGTCCACACCCCAGGTCAAAGCTGGCTTGGCTGGATGTAGAGAGCCCAGGCAGTGCCCTTCTACCTGAGGTTTATCCCAAGCCGTCTAGATGTATATCCTTCCTCCTAGGTGCATATCTGAGCAAACACAGGTCTGTGCCTGATCTGGGAGCAGAAGGTCAAATGGGCAGAAGAAGCAGTGATAAGATATTGGCCAGGCAGGGCTCTGATACCTCCGGGCCAGGCCAGCTGCTGGACACTGTCATCGCAGAGCCCCACCCCAGAGACTGGCAAGGAGCTGCTTGATGGGGACATCCAATTCATCTGCCCGAGTGAGGGGCCGGTGCACCACACTGCCAGCGAGGGCCAGTGCAGGCTCCCGGTGAGTATGGCCACGGAGGGTTCTCCAGAACCAGGGCCCAGAGGTGAACAGGAAAGGCCTTGGCCCCGAACACCACCCAGGCTACTCCCCAGGGTCTTGTCCTGGGCTCACAGGGGGCTTATTAGCACATCCGGCTCCAACATGGAGCACTGTGTCAACCTTCCCTTGAGTCAGCTGTAGGGACTGGAGCCCACCGAGGCAGAGTCTGAAGCTCCAGCAGGAGACCCAACCCCAGATGATGATTCACCACATGGGCAGGGAGAACCCGCCGCTGCTCCTGCAGGAGACCCAGGTCAAAACTCACCACCCCTCCAGGGAGAACCTGCACTAGCTCCTGCAGGAAATCTCCACCCCTCACGGGCAAATCAGGCTCTTCAACCACCACCATTGTCAGCTCCTGATCTACACCATCAACCTGCTACCCCAACCCGAAATTTACTTTCTTTCCTCAGTCTTTGTGTTTGGGTGATTTGTAATTTTATCTTTTTCTTCCCTGTTATTTACGGCATTCTGTACTTTATGTTTTAAGTGTAAAGTAATAAAATTTAAGCATTTTCTATTTTTTTTAAAAAAATGGTTGTTGGTTGATTGATAACACTGAAGTTCCAGCCTTAGTCAGAATTCTTGTCCTATCCCTCTTAGGCTGCAGCCTTATCCCGAGCACAACTTTTACCCATTTATTCTTACATTCATTCATCATCGTAATCATTATATCCCTTTCCCCCGACCCCCCATGGGTTTCAATGCCAGAGTCTTTCCTTGTAGTCCTTCTTAAGGCCAAACAGAATTCTTAAATATCATTTGCATCTCTCTAGTCATCAGTATTATTCTCTGTATCTAGTCCTTGCACCCCCAATTCTAAATGTTGTCCTATATCTGGAACATTTTCCTTTCTCTACTTAACATACCCTTCCTTGTGATTAACGCAGGGTTTACATGCAAACTAGAAACATCTGTCATCTTACCATCAAGTTCAGCCAGTCCATGCTGTATCTTCCAGCCTACACACAGTACGGTTAGCAAAGTCAGCACACTTAATGTTGCCGTGGTGGTGGTTAGGCTAGTTGGTGTCTGCAAGTATATATTTTTCCCTCCTGGCACAGGCAGCAGCTTCAGAGAAATTCATGGTAATTTTGAAAGTGATGCTTTAATATATTTTCAGGGAGGGAAATGTTAGCCCTTGGCCTTTCAGGACTAAGCTGAGGACAGTCGTATAAATACTTAAGTCCTTTCATTCTGTGTGTTTGTCACCTGACAGCTTCTTCCTTTCTTTCTTTTGGAGATAACTGTTCATTGTAAACAGAAAAGCAGAACAGGAGATGTGCAGGGGTGGCAGAAAGTTAGTGTTACCATTAAACTGAGGTTGTTTGTCAGCTTTCCTAGACATTTGAACAGTAGTGGTTGAGTCATCAGGCTTTTGCTGGGAAAGCCAGATCAATTCTACTGCCACAAGTAACCATTACCGTCACTTCCATAGACTCTAATATACAACCTTTTGATTTTTTAATACTTGAACTTTTTCACTGTACCCCTGTGGATTTTCTGAGATTCCCAAATTGAAATTTTGCTGCATTTACTTTAGACATTAGTAGAAAATCTGTAAGGGAGAAGGATAGAGGGAAGAGGCTTGATAACAAAGACCTTTATCTCTAGAGTTCTTTACAAATATAATATCTTAGTTATGAATGAAATTAATATTACGGTGGCATTTATCCTTAGGAATATGCTATCCTTAGAAGTTCTTAAAATCTATTTATTAAGGTATAATTTACATACAATAAAATACACCCATTTTAAATATCCAGTTCGATGAATTTTGGCAAATGTATATACCTGTGTAACAGTCAACCTATAGAGCATTTTCATTACCCCCAAAACTTAACTGGTGCCCTTACCCAGTCAATCCCATCCCCATATCCAGCCCCAGGCAACCACTGTTCTGTTTTTATCATTATAAATTAGGTTTGTTATTCCTAGTTTCATATAAGTAGAATCACAAAGTATACACTCTTTTTGTGCCTGCCTTCTTTCATTCAGCATGTTTTTGAGATTCATCCATGTCATTTTGTGTATCTGTAGTTCGTTCTTTTATTGCTGAGTACTATTCCTTTGTACAGATATATCACAATTTGTTTATCAGTTAAACTCTTGATGGGCATTGGGATTCATTCAGTTTGGGACTATTATGAAGCAGCTATGAACATTCATGTACAAGTTTTTGTGTGGAAATTTTTTTTTTTCATTTGGGAAGGGGTAAACACCTAGGAGTGAAATTCCTGGGTCATATGGTAAATAGATATATAACTTCGTAAGAAACTGTCAACCTGTTTTATAAAATGGTTGTGCTATTAAACATTACTGCCAGCAATGTATGAAAGACCCAGTTGCTCATCGTTGTTGCCAGTACTTGGTATGGTCAGTCTTTTTAATTTTAGCCATTCTAATAACTGTGTAGTTGTGTCTCGTGATTTTAACTTGCATTTCCCAAGTGACTCATGATATTGAACATCTTTTCATGTGTTTACTGGTCATCCCGTATATGGATCCTTTTTTGTGAAGTGTCTGTTCAGGTCTTTTGCCCTTTCAAAACACAAAACAAAACAAAATAGGGTTACTTGTTTTCTTTTCTTATTGAGTTGTAAGAGTTTTTAAAAAATATATGTTTGTTCTTTCTTGTGCTTTTATGCCTTATCTATGAAATGTTTGCCTATCCCAATAACACCAAGATTTTCTGTTTTCTCCTAGAAGTTCTGTTTTCTTCCAGAAGTTCAGCTCCTATGTATAAGTCCAGAATCCACTTATGTTAACTTTTTTTTTGTAGATTTTATTTATTTATTTATTTATTTATTTATTTATTTATTTATTTATTGGCTGTTTTGGGTCACCGTTGCTGCACATGGGCTTTCTCTAGTTGCATCGAGTGGGAGCTACTCTTTGTTGCGGTGCGTGGGCTTCTCACTGCGGTGGCTTCTCTTGTTGCAGAGCAAGGCTCTAGGTGCATGGGCTCAGTAGTTGTGAGTCACAGGCTCTAGAGCACAGGCTCAGTAGTTGTGGCGCACAGGCTTAGTTGCTCCACAGCATGTGGGATCTTCCCGGACCAGGGCTCGAACCTGTGTCCCCTGCATTGGCAAGCGGATTCTTAACCATGCGCCACCAAGGAAGCCCCTAATTTTTAAATAAGATCTAAATTAGAGAACAAGGTTCATTTTTTTCTATATGGATATCCAGTTATTTCAGCATCATTTGTTGAAAAACACTATCCTTTACCTATTGAATTATCTTGGCACCTTTCTCAAAAATCACCTGGCTATATATGTGAAATTGTTTGTGAATTCGCTATTCTGTTCCATTGATCTACATGATTGTCCTTACACCAGAGCCATGCTATCTTGATTACTATTACTTTTTTTTTAAATAGACTGTACTACAGAGTTCCATCCATCAAGTTACCACATGCTGTAGTTTAAGGGTGTGATTCTTTTTTTTTTTTTTTTTTTTAAATAAATTTATTTATTTTTAGCTGTGTTGGGTCTTCGTTGCTGCGCACGGGCTTTCTCTAGTTGTGGTGAGCAGGGGCTACTCTTCACTGTGGTGCGCAGGCCTCTCATTGCCGTGGCCTTCTCTGCTGCGGAACACAGGCACGCGGGCGCAGTCATTGTAACTCACGTGCTGTAGAGCACAGGCTCAGTAGTTGTGGTGCACAGGCTTGGTTGCTCCGAGGCATGTGGGAGCTTCCCGGCCCAGGGCTCAAACCCATGTCCCCTGCATTGGCAGGCAGATTCCTAACCACTGCACCACCAGGGAAGCCTGATTACTGTTACTTTGTTGTAAGTCTTGAAATTCAGTAGTGTGAGTCCATCTTTGTTTTTGTTTTTCAAGATTGTCTCGGCTAAAGTTAGGTCTTTTGCACTTCTGTCTAAATCTTAGAATCAGCTTGTCAGTTTGCCTGCTAGAATTTTGATTGATATTGCATTGACTTTATAGATCAACTGGAAAGAGTGAACATCTTAACAATATTGAGTCTAATTTGTGAACATATATTTCTCCATTTATTTAAGTATTTTAAGTTTTCCCTCAGCAATGTTTTGTAGTTTTCAGGTGTTACACATATGTTGTTAAACTTATTCCTAAGTATTACATTTTTGTAATGCTACTGTAAATTGTATAGGCAGTTTTTTTAAAAATACATATTTTTTAAAATGAAATGAAGAGACCTTCAAGATGGTGGAGGAGTAAGACGTAGAGATCACCTTGCTCCCCACAAATACATTAGGAATACATCTACATGTGGAACAACTCCTACAGAACACCTACTGAACCCTGGCAGAAGACCTCAGCCTTCCCAAAAGATATATATTTTTTCTTCCTTTTTCTCTTTTTGTGAGTGTGTATGTGTATGCTTCTTTGTGTGATTTTGTCTGTATAGCTTTGCTGTTTTGTCTTAGGGTTCTGTCCATCCGTTTTGTTTGTTTGTTTGGGTTTTTTTAGTACAGTTTTTAGTGCTGGTTATCACTGGTGGATTTGTTTTTTGGTTTGGTTGCTCTCTTCTTTCTTTTCTTATTACTTTTTATTTTTAATAATTATTTTTATTTTTTATTTTAGTAACTTTATTTTACTTTATTTTATTTTTTTCTTTCTTTCTTTTTTTCTCCCTTTTCTTCTGAGCCGTATGGCTGACAGG
>NC_041233.1:57464786-57465055 GCF_002837175.3 Physeter macrocephalus
TTTTTCTCAAGTGCTCATGGAACATTCTCCAGGATAGATCATATCTTGGGTCACAAATCAAGCCTTGGTAAATTTAAGAAAATTGAAATCGTATCAAGTATCTTTTCCGACCTCAGTGCTATGAGAGTAGATATCAATTACAGGAAGAAATCTGTAAAAGATACAAACACATGGAGGCTAAACAATACACTACTAAATAACGAGGTGATCACTGAAGAAATCAAAGAGGAAATCAAAAAATACTTAGAAACAAATGACAATGGAGACAC
>NC_041233.1:57466056-57467837 GCF_002837175.3 Physeter macrocephalus
AAATGGGCAAATTCTTAGAAAAGCACAACCTTCCTAGACTGAACCAGGAAGAAATAGAAAATATGAACAGACCAATCACAAGCACTGAAATTGAGACTGATTAAAAATCTTCCAACAAACAAAAGCCCAGGACCAGATGGCTTCACAGGCAAATTCTATCAAACATTTAGAGAAGAGGTAACACCTATCCTTCTCAAACTCGTCCAGAATATAGTAGAGGGAGGAACACTCCCAAACTCATTCTACGAGGCCACCATCACCCTGATACCCAAAGCAGACAAACATGTCACAAAAACCGAAAACTACAGGCCAATATCACTGACAAACATAGATGCAAAAATCCTCAACAAAATACTAGCAAAGAGAATCCAACAGCACATTAAAAGGATCATACACCATGATCAAGTGGGGTTTATCTCAGGAATGCAAGGATTCTTCAGTATACACATATCAATCAATGTGATAAACCATATTAACAAATTGAAGGAGAAAAACCATATGATCATCTCAATAGACGCAGAAAAAGCTTTTGACAAAATTCAACACCCTCTTATGATAAAAAACTCTCCAGAAAGTGGGCATAGAGAGAACTTACCTCAACATAATAAAGGCCATGTATGACAAACCCACAGACAACATCATTCTCAATGGTGAAAAACTGAAACCATTTCTTGTAAGATCAGGAACAAGACAAGGTTGTCCACTCTCACCACTGTTATTCAACATAGTTTTGGAAGTTTTAGCCACAGCAGTCAGAGAAGGAAAAGAAATAAAAGGAATCCAAATCGGAAAAGAAGTAAAGCTGTCTCTATTTGCAGATGACATGATACTATACATAGAGAATCCTAAACATGCTACCAGAAAACTACTAGAGCTAATCAATGAATTTGGTAAAGTAGCAGGATACAAAATTAACGCACAGAAATTTCTTGCATTCCTATACACTAATGATGAAAAATCTGAAAGAGAAATTAAGAAAACAATCCCATTCACCATTGCAACAAAAAGAATAAAATACCTAGGCATAAACCTACCTCAGGAGACAAAAGACCTGTATGCAGAAAACAATAAGACACTGATGAAGGAAATTAATGATGATACAAACAGATGGAGAGATATACCATGTTCTTGGATTGGAAGAATCAACACTGTGAAAATGACTGTACTACCCAAAGCAATCTACAGATTCAGTGCAATCTGTATCAAACTACCAATGGCATTTTTCACAGAACTAGAACAAAAAAATCTCACAATTTTTATGGAAACACAAAAGACCCCGAATAGCCAAAGCAATCTTGAGAAAGAAAAGCAGACCTGGAGGAATCAGGCTCCTGGACTTCAGACTATACTACAAAGCTACAGTAATCCAGACAGTATGGTACTGGCACAAAAACAGAAATGTAGATCAATGGAACAGAATAGAAAACCCAGAGATAAACCCACACACATATGGTCACCTGATTTTTTATAAAGGAGGCAAGAATATACAATGGAGAAAAGACAGGCTCTTCAGTTAGTGGTGCTGGGAAAACTGGACAGCTGCATGTAAAAGAGTGAAATTAGAACACTTCCTAACACCATACACAAAAATAAACTCAAAATGGATTAAAGACCTAAATGTAAGGCCAGACTCTATAAAACTCTTAGAGGAAAGCATAGGCAGAACACTGGCATAAATCACAGCAAGATCCTTTTTGACCCACCTCCTAGAGAAATGGAAATAGAAACAAAAATAAACAAATGGGACCTAATGAAACTTAAAAACTTTTGCACAGCAAAGG